>NW_006945191.1:0-5844 GCF_000164805.1 Carlito syrichta | reverse complement strand
CAGTGAAAAATAAGTTTCATGGGAGAACATAGGTACTACTGCATAAAACAAAAGTATTCGGTCTTTTTCATCTCAACTGGTTAGGACATTTATAGTTATTTGAGCATTTTATGATACTTATCTTTTACTGTTTTCTATAATACTTATTTTTGGGCCTGGTGTGATGGCTCATGCCTGAAATCCTAGCACTTAGGGAGGCTGAGGAGGATTACTCAAGGCCAGGAGTTCAAGACCAGTCTGGGCATCATGGCGAGATCTTCTTTCTACAAAAAATATAAAAATTAGTTGGGTGTAATAGTATATGCTTATAGTTCCAGTTACTTTGGAGACTGAGGTGGGAGGCTCATTTGAGCCCAAGAGTTCTAGGTTACAGTGAAATAATTGCACCACTGCACTCCAGCCTGGGTGAGAGAGTGAGACCATGTCTCTTAAAAAAAAAAAAAAGCTTATCTTATTAGTTTTCACAATTTCAAAAGCATACAATAAAGATAAAAAATAAATTGTTATTGTTGTGTCTTAAAAACACAGAATACTTTAATGGTAATTAAAACAGTACTGTTGAATACAGACTCCATTGTTATAGTGACAATAAACTCAAGATTCTTTTTAAAAAGGTAATATGTTTTAGTGTGTGTTGTTTTTGAGGATAGGTATACTATCAAATGGCAGGAATAAAAAAAAGGAGGAAGTGCTATAATGACAGGCTTGTGCTGGTGAAAAGGGGAATTGGAGAGGGGTTTCTTAGTTACTATTCGAAAATTCTGTTTTTCTCCTACACTGTAGCTGCCAATGGAAAGTCTTTCAATATCTCATTTAAGTCACTTTTTTCTCAAAGACCAAAGGTTGTGACTATAACATGAACATTTTCACATTTAATAATATGCTGGGGTTGAAGAAATTTTCCCATCTCAATGTATTATTAACTGCAGCAAACACATCAGGCTTACTTGATATTAACTATTATACAAAGTGATTTTTGTGTGCTGACTCATTAACATGTTAACACATTTTAGCATAATGACATATTATTCATGCGATAAACTGCATTAGCATTTCCATTAATGGAAGCATCATTTTTTTATTTGCTCAGGCCAGAAACATTGGTGTAATTCTAGACTCTTCTCTTTGTCTCCCAAAGAGAAAGCTCAGAGATCCTGTAGGCTCTCTTCTCAGAATAAATCTGAAGTCTGTCCAGCTTTTATCACTTGCATAGATTCCTCCTCGATCCAAACACCATCATCTTTTGACTACATTGTGTGAATAGCCTCCTTACTGGTATCCCTGTCTCTGTCCTTGCTCCACACCCTCCATACCAGTCAGTTTTCAGTAAGTAGAGGATACAATTAAAATGTAAATATTGGCCCAGTGCAGTGGCTCATGCCTGTAACCCTAACACTTTGGGAGGCCAAGGCCAGAGGATTGTTTGAGCCTAGGAGTTCAAGACCATCCTGGGCAACATTATGAGACTTCATCTTTATGAAAACAACAAAAAATATTAGCTGGGTGTAGTAATGCTCCCTAGTCCCAGCTACTCTGCAGGCTGAGGCAGGAGGATCACCTCAAAACAGAAGGTGGAAGTTGCAGTGAGCCATGATCATGCCATTGCACTCCAGCCTGGGTGGCAACATGAGATGCTGACTCAAACAAACAAGCAAACAAATAAACAAAACCCCTCCAAAATGAATCTTATTGTGTCACTCCTTTGTCCCAACCTCTTCCAGAGGTGGGTATCTCTCTCAGAGTAAAGCCAAGCCAAAATTCTTTTTTTGTTTTTGTAAAGATGGAGTCACATAATGTTTCCCAGGCTGGTGTTGAACTCTTGGGCTCAAGCAATCCTCTGGCCTTGGTCTCCCAAGGTGCTAGGATTACAGGCATGAGCCACCACACCAGGCCTATATTTACATTTAATTGTATCCTCTACTTTGTCTCACAGGGCCCTATGTGATCATCCCCCACCACACACACACACACACACACACACACACACACACACACACACACACACACACACACACCTTACTTTCTATAAGTCCTTCCTCAT
Organism: Carlito syrichta; assembly: GCF_000164805.1. Lineage (NCBI taxonomy): Eukaryota > Metazoa > Chordata > Mammalia > Primates > Tarsiidae > Carlito > Carlito syrichta. The sequence continues at coordinate 3,803 of NW_006945191.1, read as the reverse complement.
CACTCTGCTCCATTCACTGACCGTTTTTTGCTGTTCCTGGAACTTACCAGGAACACTTCTTTCTCAAGGCCTTGGCAATTACTGTCCCCTCTACTTTGAAGGTCCTCACCATAGAAATAGAAAAGGCCAACTCTTCACTTTCTTCAAGTTCTCATGAAGTTCTTTTCAGTGAGACCTTCTCTGATCACCTTGTCTAAAACTTCAAATCCCCTGCTCATCAACAGTTTCTATATTTTCTCTCTGCTTTTTGTTAATTTTATCTTTAGCACTCATCATTAATGCATGTATGTACATGTGTATTTACCTGCTTACTGGAACACAGACTTTATAAAGAAGAAATGTTTGTCTTTTTTTTTCTTCATTATATTCTATCCCTTGTACCAAGAGCAGGGCCTGGCATGTAGATTACCTTCAATAAATATTTGTTGAATCCTATTCATTAGGTACAACTATTACTCCCAGTTCAATCCTATCCATTAGGTACAATTGTTATCCCCATTTATAGATAAGAAAGTTAAGGAGTAGAAGGATTAAGCAAAGTATTCAAGGTCAAACAAGCAAAACAAATCAGAGCCAGAATTCAAATAAAAAATCTTGGCTCTATTGTTTATGCTCAAATTACTTTATGACATGGCTTACATACTTGAGTGACTGCAAAAATTAATTGGAAGAAGAAAGTTACATATAGATTCATCTGTCTCTTGACTTTTCTTCAATATGCTTTCTTTTCAGTTAAATGGAAAAACTGAGTCATGTTTGGCTTTGACAGCATAGTCAGATACAGTAAAACTTCTTTCTCCCATCAGTCTTTAATTTCTATTGTAAAAAATTTGTGAGACTTTTTTTTACATTTAAATTTTTTTCCAAAAGAAAATGCCCATGTAGACATTTGAATCATAATAATAAAGTAACATATTCACAATGGCAAAAAGTTAACACTAAGGACAAATATAAAATGAAAACATGTATTGAATGTCTGCTATGTACTGTAGTAAGTAGGCACTGCAAGGACATATTTGGTATTACAAATGAAGTCTAATGGGAAGACAGATACATACGCTGACCATTAAAATTATGCATTTTTTAAGTTTCACAATAGGCTATGAACAATTCTAAACTGTAATTTAGAAGAAGAAATGCCAAACTGAATGCTGATGGCTGAAGCAAGGCCTTGGAGAGTGAGTTGTGGGGCAGATAGATGACAGTGGTTGAAAGGGATGAAACAGCTCAGCAGTGAAGAAATAGTTTCTCAAAGAGGAGGTGGGAGAAAGCTCATGATAAATGTGACTTACCTCACAGTTTTGCCTTAGAGGATGAGAAAGAATTATTAAATAATATTTTATTGCTATAGAATTAAAATGACAGGCAAATTAGTTACTGGAAGAATATGTTGAATTTAACTTGTAAATAAGATATCATTACTTAGCCAAATGCATCATATAGAAAATTGCCAAGATCATTTCCCCCTGACTATCTTAATCTGTTCTTTCATAGGATTCAAGTTGCCGGGTACTGACAAACCAGATCCAGAAATTCTGTTTTCCAAGTTTTTTTTTTTTTTTGCTAATATACTAAGCCAATTCAAACTTCCTATACTTAACAGCTCAAAAAAAAATAATGCTATTTATTCTGTGTCTGTTTAGTGTGCTTGTCATCCTCATGTGTATTTTTTGTGTGTTTTCTTACTCCCAACCCTCTCAACTCATTCCTATGAAAAGTGTTTTCTAGCTCATTATTTCCCTTATTTGACAAGGTCACTCTGAACTTCCTGCCAAACCATTGGCAGTATTATCTAGCTTAGTGACAGACTCCCTCAGGTCCTTCAATCAGAGGGCACAGTTCCCTTATATGGTGATCATTCTATCAATAGGCAAGCAAAGAAGGAGTAAGATATAGAGATAATACATGCTAAAAAGAAAATAATAGAATAATATGATCACCTGAGGCTGGAGTGGGGGGGGCAGTGGTGCAATTAGCTTGGATAATGATGGAGACATCTCTGAGAAGATTGAAATCTGGCAGATTTAAATTCTAATGATACCTTCTCAGAAACAAAGAACTGAATACCACATGTTCTCACTCATAAGTGAGACCTGAACATTAATCACATTAGCGCAAAGGAGGAATTGACAGTTGCTGGGCACTGCCAGAGGAGGGAGGGAAGAGGGGGCCGGGCATGTAACAACACAAAGGGTACCTGGTCCTATACCCCAGGAGTGAGGACCAGCTGAAGGCCCAAGCTTCACCTGCGGGCAGCCTATTTGTGAACTTCATTCTTACTTGTACCTCACAACTCTATAGTAAAATAAAATATGATTAAAAAATTGAAATCCAATGATGAGTAGAAGGCAGTCATACAGAAATCTGGGAGAATAGCTAACTAAAGAGAGAGAAAGACCTAGAGGTGGAAATTTACCTGCTTTGTTCAAAGAGCAGAAGGAATGCCAGTATTACTGGAAAGAGGGATAGAGAGTACAAAACGAGGTTTCAGAGTTAGATGAGGACTGAGTGCGCACTCAGAACTGAATTTCATTTAGCACTGAAATTGTTTTTAGGTGCGTCCCAATTATAAATTTACTAGTATTCATCATAGAAAATAACTTGAACCTTCTGTACACTTCATGCTTTATGAAAAACCTGTACATGCATTCTCATTTTACTTATCGTTTCATAGCATCACTGTGAAGTATGCAGGACTGACATTATTTCTGTTATACAGATAAGGAAATTAATGATACATAAATGTTATAAGAGTTACATAAAAATGTCTTCAAAAGGTCTACAACCTTACTCACCTCCCATCCCCCTTCACACACACATGTTCTGGATCCCTATGCTTCATCAGAATTGTCAAAAAGTCAAAAGTGTTTTAGCTTGAATATGAAGTAAACTCATGGTTTTGGTATAAATAGGGCCTCATTATAACTAAAACCAGGAAAACAAAAAGAATTGCTACAATGAATAAAACAACAGGTAACCTCAGTTAGCTCTAATAGCACATTTCTAGAAAAAGAATCTACATGCTCTTTTTGACCACATCTTTGATTCTACTAGATAACTTGTTTATGATTCATATGATGATTACTGTTTGATTAAAGTTTTAAGTCATTCATTCTGGAACATGTATTTGAGGAGTATTGGACAGGGTAAACCAGATGAGAGATGTTGACAATCTGAACTAGGGCAGTGATAGTTGAGGTCTCCTAGCTCAACCACATTTGTCATCAAGCTATGTCAATATTGTATGATCAAGAATAGTTCCCTGTCTTGTTGAAATGATGTCACACGTGACAGCACTTAAAAATTCAAAGACATGAGCTATAGCTATTTTTCTTCTATTTTACATATGTTTATTTTATCAGAAAAATATTAGATTATATTTTATTATAGAATTTCAGTTATATTTAATGCATAACTTTTTCTCTTCTATATGCTTAAAATTTGATTTTTTTAATCATATATTTTCTACAATTAATCATATCAATTTTGTACATAAATTGATCTACAATTTTTAGAATTAAAAAATTGTTTTCTATCAAGAAATACTATGCTACTCTGTTATGGGTTATATTTGTGTTGTGTTTGTATGTTTTATAGCGTAAATTCTTACAAGAATACATTATTACAAGAAGAAAGGAAACAATTTTAAAAATTGAAGAAACAATCTAGACATATTAGCAATAGCCCAGTGTTGAAGCTACCAAGCCCATTTTTTAGAGGTGAGAGATAGCTAATCCCATGTGCTTCCTTTTAAAAAAAATTAAATAAGATATTATATAAAGGTATATTGTTTACTGTCTCAA
>NW_006945190.1:0-4177 GCF_000164805.1 Carlito syrichta | reverse complement strand
ATGTTAAGACTTCAGTATGCCAAAGCAAAAATAAAAAAAAAACAATGAAAAAAAATGAATTAAAAAGGAAAAGCTACCAAACTTCAATCAGGACTGTGTCATACTGAGAATAACATTTGTAGAAATACAACCAAAATTAATAAAACAATAAACAAGAAACAGGAAGGAGTAGTTATTTAGAAAATGAATTATAAAAATACCTAATCTCATCATCCACAAAGGATGAAAAGGTTTTTTTAGTGAATAGGTTGAGACAGTAAACAATATACCTTTATATAATATCTTATTTAATTTTTTTTAAAAGGAAGCACATGGGATTAGCTATCTCTCACCTCTAAAAAAATGGGCTTGGTAGCTTCAACACTGGGCTATTTCTAATATGTCTAGATTGTTTCTTCAATTTTTAAAATTGTTTCCTTTCTTCTTGTAAGAATGTATTCTTGTAAGAATTTACGCTATAAAACATACAAACACAACATAAATATAACCCATAACAGAGTAGCATAGTATTTCTTGATAGAAAACAATTTTTTAATTCTAAAAATTGTAGATCAATTTATGTACAAAATTGATATGATTAATTGTAGAACATATATGATTAAAAAAGCAAATTTTAAGCATATAGAAGAGAAAAAGTTATGCATTAAATATAACTGAAATTCTATAATAAAATATAATCTAAATTTTTCTGATAAAATAAACATATGTAAAATAGAAGAAAAATAGCTATAGCTCATGTCTTTGAATTTTTAAGTGCTGTCACGTGTGACATCATTTCAACAAGACAGGGAACTATTCTTGATCATACAATATTGACATAGCTTGATGACAAATGTGGTTGAGCTAGGAGACCTCAACTATCACTGCCCTAGTTCAGATTGTCAACATCTCTCATCTGGTTTACCCTGTCCAATACTCCTCAAATACATGTTCCAGAATGAATGACTTAAAACTTTAATCAAACAGTAATCATCATATGAATCATAAACAAGTTATCTAGTAGAATCAAAGATGTGGTCAAAAAGAGCATGTAGATTCTTTTTCTAGAAATGTGCTATTAGAGCTAACTGAGGTTACCTGTTGTTTTATTCATTGTAGCAATTCTTTTTGTTTTCCTGGTTTTAGTTATAATGAGGCCCTATTTATACCAAAACCATGAGTTTACTTCATATTCAAGCTAAAACACTTTTGACTTTTTGACAATTCTGATGAAGCATAGGGATCCAGAACATGTGTGTGTGAAGGGGGATGGGAGGTGAGTAAGGTTGTAGACCTTTTGAAGACATTTTTATGTAACTCTTATAACATTTATGTATCATTAATTTCCTTATCTGTATAACAGAAATAATGTCAGTCCTGCATACTTCACAGTGATGCTATGAAACGATAAGTAAAATGAGAATGCATGTACAGGTTTTTCATAAAGCATGAAGTGTACAGAAGGTTCAAGTTATTTTCTATGATGAATACTAGTAAATTTATAATTGGGACGCACCTAAAAACAATTTCAGTGCTAAATGAAATTCAGTTCTGAGTGCGCACTCAGTCCTCATCTAACTCTGAAACCTCGTTTTGTACTCTCTATCCCTCTTTCCAGTAATACTGGCATTCCTTCTGCTCTTTGAACAAAGCAGGTAAATTTCCACCTCTAGGTCTTTCTCTCTCTTTAGTTAGCTATTCTCCCAGATTTCTGTATGACTGCCTTCTACTCATCATTGGATTTCAATTTTTTAATCATATTTTATTTTACTATAGAGTTGTGAGGTACAAGTAAGAATGAAGTTCACAAATAGGCTGCCCGCAGGTGAAGCTTGGGCCTTCAGCTGGTCCTCACTCCTGGGGTATAGGACCAGGTACCCTTTGTGTTGTTACATGCCCGGCCCCCTCTTCCCTCCCTCCTCTGGCAGTGCCCAGCAACTGTCAATTCCTCCTTTGCGCTAATGTGATTAATGTTCAGGTCTCACTTATGAGTGAGAACATGTGGTATTCAGTTCTTTGTTTCTGAGAAGGTATCATTAGAATTTAAATCTGCCAGATTTCAATCTTCTCAGAGATGTCTCCATCATTATCCAAGCTAATTGCACCACTGCCCCCCCCACTCCAGCCTCAGGTGATCATATTATTCTATTATTTTCTTTTTAGCATGTATTATCTCTATATCTTACTCCTTCTTTGCTTGCCTATTGATAGAATGATCACCATATAAGGGAACTGTGCCCTCTGATTGAAGGACCTGAGGGAGTCTGTCACTAAGCTAGATAATACTGCCAATGGTTTGGCAGGAAGTTCAGAGTGACCTTGTCAAATAAGGGAAATAATGAGCTAGAAAACACTTTTCATAGGAATGAGTTGAGAGGGTCGGGAGTAAGAAAACACACAAAAAATACACATGAGGATGACAAGCACACTAAACAGACACAGAATAAATAGCATTATTTTTTTTTGAGCTGTTAAGTATAGGAAGTTTGAATTGGCTTAGTATATTAGCAAAAAAAAAAAAAAACTTGGAAAACAGAATTTCTGGATCTGGTTTGTCAGTACCCGGCAACTTGAATCCTATGAAAGAACAGATTAAGATAGTCAGGGGGAAATGATCTTGGCAATTTTCTATATGATGCATTTGGCTAAGTAATGATATCTTATTTACAAGTTAAATTCAACATATTCTTCCAGTAACTAATTTGCCTGTCATTTTAATTCTATAGCAATAAAATATTATTTAATAATTCTTTCTCATCCTCTAAGGCAAAACTGTGAGGTAAGTCACATTTATCATGAGCTTTCTCCCACCTCCTCTTTGAGAAACTATTTCTTCACTGCTGAGCTGTTTCATCCCTTTCAACCACTGTCATCTATCTGCCCCACAACTCACTCTCCAAGGCCTTGCTTCAGCCATCAGCAGATTTCAGTTTGGCATTTCTTCTTCTAAATTACAGTTTAGAATTGTTCATAGCCTATTGTGAAACTTAAAAAATGCATAATTTTAATGGTCAGCGTATGTGTCTGTCTTCCCATTAGACTTCATTTGTAATACCAAATATGTCCTTGCAGTGCCTACTTACTACAGCACATAGCAGACATTCAATACATGTTTACATTTTATATTTGTCCTTAGTGTTAACTTTTTGCCATTGTGAATATGTTACTTTATTATTATGATTCAAATGTCTACATGGGCATTTTCTTTTGGAAAAAAATTTAAATGTAAAAAAAAGTCTCACAAATTTTTTACAAAAGAAATTAAAGACTGATGGGAGAAAGAAGTTTTACTGTATCTGACTATGCTGTCAAAGCCAAACATGACTCAGTTTTTCCATTTAACTGAAAAGAAAGCATATTGAAGAAAAGTCAAGAGACAGATGAATCTATATGTAACTTTCTTCTTCCAATTAATTTTTGCAGTCACTCAAGTATGTAAGCCATGTCATAAAGTAATTTGAGCATAAACAATAGAGCCAAGATTTTTTATTTGAATTCTGGCTCTGATTTGTTTTGCTTGTTTGACCTTGAATACTTTGCTTAATCCTTCTACTCCTTAACTTTCTTATCTATAAATGGGGATAATAATTGTACCTAATGGATAGGATTGAACTGGGGGTAATAGTTGTACCTAATGAATAGGATTCAACAAATATTTATTGAAGGTAATCTACATGCCAGGCCCTGCTCTTGGTACAAGGGATACAATATAAAAAAGAAAAAAAAAGACAAACATTTCTTCTTCATAAAGTCTGTGTTCCAGTAAGCAGATAAATACACATGTACATACATGCATTAATGATGAGTGCTAAAGATAAAATTAACAAAAAGCAGAGAGAAAATATAGAAACTGTTGATGAGCAGGGGATTTGAAGTTTTAGACAAGGTGATCAGAGAAGGTCTCACTGAAAAGAACTTCATGAGAACTTGAAGAAAGTGAAGAGTTGGCCTTTTCTATTTCTATGGTGAGGACCTTCAAAGTAGAGGGGACAGTAATTGCCAAGGCCTTGAGAAAGAAGTGTTCCTGGTAAGTTCCAGGAACAGCAAAAAATGGTCAGTGAATGGAGCAGAGTGATGAGGAAGGACTTATAGAAAGTAAGGTGTGTGTGTGTGTGTGTGTGTGTTTGTGTGTGTGTGTGTGTGTGTGTGTGTGTGTGTGTGTGTGTGTGGTGAGGTGGGGGATGATCACATAGGGCCC
>NW_006945189.1:0-775 GCF_000164805.1 Carlito syrichta | reverse complement strand
TGGGCTTGGGTGATCCTTTTGCCTCAGACTTCCAAGTAGCTGGAACCACAAGCATGTGCCACCACACATGGCTAGTTTTTGGATTTATGGTAAAGATGAGGTCTTGCCGGTTTGCCCAGGCTGGTCTCCAATCCTTGGACTCAGGCAATCCTCTTGCCTTTGTCTTAAATGTAATGTTCAAGCCATCCAAGGTTATAGCTTGAGTTACTTCACAAAGTAAGAATTACTTGTTATTAAGGATTTTAAATATATACACTTATTTATGTTAATATTACATGTGGAATTATTCTTCTTTAAAATCATCATACATGCTACTTCTCAAAAGAAGAGATCAAGAATTTTGGATACAGTAAAAACAGCTTTATCCAGATGTCTTCTTATCCTTAAGGTCCCACTGAGCATTACCTTCATTAGCAAGAGGATAATAATAATAATCATGAAAATATAAAATATAGTTCATGTATTTGTATTGGTTGTGTCATATAGTAGGTCTTTAATAAATATGAACTATTTCCAGTTCCATCAAGTTTGATATTGAGTGTATATTGAGTGTGAAAGTACATGTGTCAGTCCTCAGGATATTAATAGTATAAACAGAGAAAGAAAAGGAAACAAAGAGGAATGTTGTCTTGTTAAATATAATGCTTTTCCCTTGATATATCAGAGGTAAACCAAAGTGACACTTTCATAATCTTGGAAATCCTTGCCATGGCAGATGGCAGAGAAGTTGTATGATTTTATATACTTGCTTCTAAACTGTTCTGTGTTGTGATAC
>NW_006945188.1:0-745 GCF_000164805.1 Carlito syrichta | reverse complement strand
CAGAGAGAGTAAGTATTGACAAGGATGTGAAGAAAAAGAAATCATACACAGTTGGCGAGTTTCAAATTGGTAGTCAGGATGAAAATCATTATGGGTATTCTGCAAAAATAAAAATAAAAAAACTAGCATACAACACCGAAATCCCTTTTCTGTATATATAAACAAAGGAAATAAAATCAGTAAAATCAGTATCCCAAAGAAGTATCTACACCCCTATGTTCATTGCAGAATTGTCACAATGGCCAAGCTATGAAAACAACCTTAATGTTTCTGGATTATGTATTGATTAAGAAAATACATTATATATACATAATAGCATATTATTCAGCTATAAAAAAACAAACAATCTTGCAATATCAACCTTATGGATGAAAGTATAAGACATTGTGCCAAGTGACATGAGCCAGGCACACAAAGAAAAATACTGTATGATGTCACTCCTTTGTAAAATTAAAAAAAAAAAAATTATACTTATAGAGTGAGAAAGTACCGTGGTAGCCCAGGGCCTGTAGGTGGGGGAACTGGGAGACACTGTTCAATGGTTACAAAGCTTCAATTATAATGGAGTTTTAGGGATCTAATGTATAACATAGTGACTATAATTAATAATAATATCTTATATGCTTAAAAAACAAGAAAATTATAGATATTGTGTGTTATTAATACAAAAAAAAGAAACTACTTAAAAAAAAAGTTTATTTCCATTGAAGGACCTGGCATTTTCTCTATCTAAGCCATAATGCTG
>NW_006945187.1:0-754 GCF_000164805.1 Carlito syrichta | reverse complement strand
TATGACATGGGTATTTAAGCATCTGAAGAGGAAATTAGTTTCGTTAATGGTGTCTCCTGTGTTTTCTAAGATTATTATAATTTGGTGTTCTACGTTTAGGTCTCTGATGCATTTAGAGTTAATGTGTGTGGTGATACTTAGGTGTTCTGTTTCAACCTTGTGCATGTTTTCAGCCTTTTCCCAGCACCATTTACTGAATATGTTCTCTATGACCCAGTGGAACTTGGATGTTTTTTCAAAGATGAGTTGGTTGAGAATTTCAAGATTTCATTCTCTGTCCTGATCCACTGACCTATGGATGTATTCTTGTACCAATACATGGCTGTGTTGATTACTGTGAACATATAGTACAGTTTGATAAGATTCTTTTCGCTATACTTGGTTGTTTATTGTTTCATATGAATTCTTTTCCTGTTTTTTTTTTGTGTTGGAGTCTCACTCTGTCACCCAGACTGCAGTGCACTGGCCGCTCCCGACCACATCAACTTTGACCTGCTGGGCATTGGCAATTCTTCCGCCTCAGCTTACCAAGTAGCCTGAATGACAGGCGTGCACTACCATGCCGTTGTCATTTTTTGATTTATGGTAGAGATGAGATCTCGCTGCCTGGTCAGTTCTCAAACCCGTGAGCTCAGACCATCCACACACCTCAGCCTGCCAAAGGCACCGGATTATAGACTGAGCCACTGAGCCTGGCTCATATGAATTCTTTATTGTATTTCCAGGTCTGAGAAGAGGATGTTCACATAATGGT
>NW_006945186.1:0-718 GCF_000164805.1 Carlito syrichta | reverse complement strand
CTACAGATTAAATCCAGCTGATTAGAGGCACATGACGTAGGGTAGTGACGACCCTCACACTCTCACATGAAGAGTTTCCTACTTTTTATAACCCAGTAGAACTGAAATTTGATCTTGCTAATAGTGTTTATGGTTTCCCTTATGATATCTTGTAATCGTTAACTTGAGTACATGTATTTTACACTCCATTAGCTCTAAAAAAATTCTTTAAAGTCTCTGTCTATGTCTGTTTCATCATTTAATTCTCACAGACTTTGGCGCACTGGAGAAACATTTAAAACTTTATGGAATAAATAAAACAGTTTTATGCTATGGATGGAGAAAAGATAGTCTATCAGTATCCTTTCAACAAAGAGTTTCTGAACCTGAAATGGGAAAAGGCACTTGGTTAAGCCTGGGTGGTAAGGAATAAAAGAAACTCAGGTCCAATTCTTACAAAATCTAGATTTCAATATGAGGCAAAGATATCTCTCAAAAAGTAATCACAGATATCTCTCACAAAGAAATCACAGACTGTGGAAGTCCAGTCTCTGATAAATACTGCAAAGAAAAAGACTGAGATGAGAGATTAAAGAGGGACCTTCCATAGACTGTAGAAGTGGAGGCAAGGAAGGGTTCTTTGAAAAGCTCATTTGAAATGAGCTACAAAGGATAATTTGGAATTAACTAGAAGGGGTACAGTGGGATGGCAGAGAGTTGAAGGAGGAAGAGGGGGAGA
>NW_006945185.1:0-19888 GCF_000164805.1 Carlito syrichta | reverse complement strand
ACAGTTTGCCTGCTCAGATCAAGAGAGTGCTGCTCTGTCTTGATAGAGAGTCTCCTATGAGGTAAATCTACCGAGCATTGTCCATCAGGAATCCCATCTAACTGGTGGAATCACAGCTTGAAATTTTATGTGAAAGCACATAGGGGTTAGAAGGTATTTCTCTAGACCCCTTCTGGCATATTTGAGCAGATATATCAGAAAAGCAAACTAGAACATTTGCAATGATTTTTCTATGTGAGGGAGATAGTCTCTGAATCTAGGAAAATGGAGTGTCTGTGTCCATTGGACAGGGATGATAAATGATTGTTTTTTCTATGCTTCAGAGGATGTTGGTGGTTCTGAGTACCTCTCCCATCCTGATCTGTAGTAAAGGTAGTGAGATCAGGCTAGTCACAGGGATGAGCAGAGATGCTGGAACTGAGTTCTGTGTTCTGAATAGCAGATTGCAGCACTCAATCATACAGCAGAGCTCTGTGTGCTCTGAATGTCTCGTTGGGTCACAGCCTAAGTGGGGAAGCTTCTGAGAAGGCTTCCTGGCAGGAAACAATCAGCAGTGATTGACTAGTATAGTCCTAAAGAAATATCCAGGGTATACAACCCAGATTGTAAGCAGCTTTCAGGAAACTGAACATGTTAAGGTAAAAGGAAAATGAGTCTCAAAGTGGATGACCCAAATAAAAACCTTTTTTCTTTTCTTTTTTTTGAGTTGGAGTCTCACTCTGTCACCCAGGCTAGAGTGCAGTGGCATGCTCACGACCACCACAGCATGAACCTACTGGGCTCAGGCGATCCTTCCGCCTCAGTCTTCTTAGTAGCCAGAACTGCAGGCATGCTACCACACCCGGCTAATTTTTGATTTATTGTAGAGACAAGATCTCAGCAATTTTTTCAGGCTGTCCTCGACCCCGTGGACTCAGGCAGTCCACTCGCATCGGCCTCCCAAAGTGTTGGGTTATAGCCACTGAGCCTGGCCAGAAGAAGCTTTTTGGGTGGGAGAAATGGAAGTTCAGTGGGTAACAGATGTTGAAGGGCTAAGGCATGGGCAGCTGCCAGAGAAGAGCCAGAGTGAACTCTTCTGATGTCAGGGGCCGACAACTTGGAGAGTAGATCAAGAGTTACAGTAGCAGAAGATGATGTGTTCTTCAACAGCACCTGTGCCTGGGCAGCATGCCTCTTCCAGAAGAAACACCATGATGCATTTTTTTTCTTCCTAGGCATCATCAGAAGGAATAAATGTAGGTCTAAGTGTCTTCTATGCTTTCATTATCAGTGAATTTTATCATACATATACAACTTTTTTATGTAGAGGCTTTCCTTGTACTTGAACTGTATGCCTCTGAGACTCATCTAACTTCCCTAATGTGAAAACGACCAGTGATACAGCACAGCGAATTACATGGTGTAAGCATGCATTGTAGGCCTCATGGGGACACAGAAGAGAAGACAGTTGCTCATTTATATCTTCTTCTGCACTCACTTGAGCTGAATTGGCTGGTGTCCACCCACTGCTTCATTTCAGTGCATTTTCAATTGGCATAGTAATTTTGGGGTAGAGGTTTTTGCCAATAATTGCAATAAATGTAGAGATAGTGACTTTTGATAGCAAAGATTAGCATCATTGAACTTCTTGCTTCCTGACAAATTGGGCGACTCTGTTTTCTAGAAAACCTGAACAATTGAAAGCCTCACACCTGGTGATCTTTACACTAGTCCAGGCAGGTCTTACAGTCCTGTATGGTTTTTGCTTCCTTGGAGGTTAAGTTTTGCATATTACCACACCCATGATTTACACACAAACAACTCCCTCTAAGACAAATCCAGCTGATGTGTTGGATTAGGCTTAGAACCTACTTCTCTTTACTTGTTCTATTGTGTGTTCCCCTTTTATAGACACGGCTAAATTTTAAAAAGCAGAAATTACATCTGAAAAATTTCAGTTCTCATGGAAGATGCAGCAATACTTAATCTCGATCATTTCACTGAGCACCCTACTGGTGAGAAGACAATATCTAAGTCATCATCAGTTTAGTGAGTTTGTATTAGAATCCTCCCTGTCATCCCTGAATGTGTAAAGCCAGTTCTTGAACTGCCTCTGGACCACTGAGGTCATAGGGGAAGTGTTTTTTTCTTAGTTCAGGAGGTAGAAACAACTTTGACTTTTTAGATAGATGAAACACAGACAATCCAGAGAATAAACCATGCCAGTAAAACCCTATGAATGTATGGGTTGTAGTAATGGCTTCAGATGTTCGAATTAGAAAAACACCATGAGTAGAAGGAGTGTTGGATAGTTTAATTTTCCCAGATTTCAAGTAAATGAAAACAATCAAACTGAAGAAAACCTTTTGCCCATAAGCAGGGTGGTAAAGCCTTCCATTTTTCCAGTTCTTTTTGAAAACTTGAAAGAACTCATACTGAAGGAAAGCATTATTAATCTAAAAATGTGAAAAGTCCAATAGTAGTTCTAGTTGTGTTTGATGGCATAATGTAGCTCATTCTGGAGAAAAACTACGAATGTACCAAATGTGGAAATGCCTTCATTTCTGTTACATCTATTCAAAGATACAATACACTGGAAATGAACCTTAAAAATACAAGAAGGCAGACTTGATCGAAGGCCTAGTAGTTTTGGAAAATGGAGAAAGTTCTGTATTTTAACAGTTACTGTAAAATTCATGTGAAGTGTTGTACTGTAAAGAAAGAAATTCTGTATATAGCATGGAAAACTTCGAGTAGTTTACTTATTTCATAATAATCAACAAGATTCACAGTATAAATGAAATGTTACAGGATTTATACATACATTGCTTTATCAGTAGATCCATCTTATGTATTTTAGAGATGAGGTCTTGCTCTGTTTTCCATGGTGGAGTGCTATGGCACAATCATGGCTCACCCCCTCTAACTCCTGGACTCAAGTGAACCTCAGCTTCCGGAGTTGATCAGACTACTGGCACAAGTCACCCTGCTTCGTATCCGTGACTCATTCTTTTTTTTTTTTTTTGAGTTGTAGTCTCACTCTGTCAGCCAGGGTGGAGTGCAGTGGCTGCTCCCGACCACCCCAGCCTCGACTTGATGGGCTCCGGCGATCCTTCCACCTCAACCTTCCAGGTAGCCGGAATTACAGGCATGCACTGCCATGCCTGGCTGATTCTTTGATTTATTGTAGAGATGAGGTCTCACCAAGTTGCCCAGGTGGGTCTCGAACCCGCGGGTTCATGCAATTCACTCACCTCAGCCTCCCAAGGCACGGGATTACAGGCTGACCACCAAGCCCGGCTCATGACTCATTCTTAAAGAGAGTCTCTGCACTATGGATTTCTATTTCCTTTGCAAGGAAACATTTTAGGTAAGAATTTTGTAGGTTGCTTTTATGTGATAGTACATGAGTTGAATAGGTAGTCTAAATTTGTTTGGAGTCAGTAAATACAATTTTTCTGTATCTGTTTTAAAGTGAGTTGAATGTATGAGTGAGTTAAAATGCATTTCCAATATATAGATAGATTCAATTATTATAATGTTGGTTGGTGATTAATGGATTATTTAAAAATAAGTCTTTGTTTATTGTTTGCAGTTTGTTACCACCCTCATATGACACTATTTGGATATCTTTTTTTTTTTTTTTTTGATGAGTCAGTGTCTCACTCTGTCGCCCAGACTGGAGTGCAGTGGCTACTCCCGGCCACTGCAACCTCGACCTGCTGGGCTCTGGCGATCCTTCCACCTCAGCCTTCCATATACCTGGAACTACAGGTGTGCGGTATCACACCCGGCTGATTTTTTGATTTATTGTAGAAATGAGGTCTCGCCAAGTTGCCCAGGCAGGTCTCGAACCCACAGGCTCAGGCAATCCACTCACCTCAGCCTCCCAAGGCGAGGGATTACAGACTGAGCCACCAAGCCTGGCCGGATTTGGATATCTTTACTCTTATACGTGTGTGTGTGTGTGTGTGTGTGTGTGTGTGTGTGTATGCTACCTTTCATTTATATGGCAATAACTACTTTTTTGGTGTATAAATACTTTATTTCATTTTATTTGCTTATAGTAATCTGGTGTCAGTTTGTAAGTATGTAAAAATTATACTCTCATGTGAATAATTATTTGTATCTGTTGCTCTTTATTTTTCATTATTTCTGGCTGTTATTTGCACAGCTCATTGTAAATTGTGGAGTCAGGACTGTGAAAGGACAATATGCAATATGTTTTGTCTAATGCGAGAAAGATTTTATTCATTCTCACCAAGTTATGATGTTGTCTGTAGGTTTTTCATAAATGCCTTAAAAGTTGATAGAGTTTTCTGCCTTTTTTTTTTTTTAGTGTTTTCATTTTTAAATACTGTTGAACTTTTTTTTAACTTTTGAGACAATTTGGATTTTGAAATTTGTTCTTATTATGTGATATATTGCAGTAATTTTCATTTGGATGTAATAACAATATTGCTTTCCTGAATTAAAACTCTTGATAATAAAGTGTAAGACTCTTTAGAAAAAAAAGTATTATGATGCAGAACTTTTAATTTTTTGACTGTTTTATGAAATCAAGCTTTAAGTGAGAATGAGGAAATAAAGTTAAGTTTGTATGTGTAAAACTTACCTTAAAATATTTTGATATTGAAGTGGTGTTTTAAAGTTAAATGTAGTTAGAACGGTTTCAACTTAACAAATGCTTTCTTGGGCCTAGTAGGTTGTAGGGTTTGTCGATACAGAGTTGAGTAAGTCTTGAGGTAGTTACAATCTAATGGATAAGCTTTGTTAATGCCCCCTATGCCTCATTATTTGATAGTACCTGCAGCTTCATCGTTGTGGAAGAATGTCATTTGGAATTAGTTCATCAGTTCCAGTTTAGTGAATGTTGATTGTAGTACCTTTCTGTACTCTTGGCCTTATTCTCAGACTAGTATTCCTTACATATTTATTATGCTTATTCCTGTACTTTCATTAATACTCTCATCAGGTGTATAATTGTTTTTGTACAATTGTTTTTCCAAGGTCAGTTTAAGGAAAGTTTTCAAGCAGCCTTCTCTAATCTTTGTTCTAAGTCTTATCTCCTTTTGTAGTGATTCAGCTTATTAAATGTTTAGTGTTCGACACTGTTCTAGTTTCTTTATATATATTCATTTATGTAACTTTAGTACTATTAAATAGATGAACATATTTTCCCATTCATTCAAGTATTACATATTGAACATCTATTAATGTGCCTGAAAACAGTGTACCAAGTGCCAAAATGAATGAAGCAAAGTTCTGGCCTTTCTGAAGCTTGAGTCTTCAGGAAAGAGGGTACTATATGGCAATGGACCATGAAGGCACCAAAGAGGCTTGTTTAATTATGTGCTTCTTTGTATTTGTTATCTCATGTGGGTGAATTGTATATCTTTGTTCCAAGAATTGTACACTTGTTATGGCCAAAGCATCATGTGTTATATGCTTTCATCTCTCAGTACTGGAAAATAGATGCCAATATTTGATGATAGCTCTAGTAAATGTAGTTAGGGAGATCCATTTCCTAAAGAGTTTCTGAAGCTCTCTGAGGTCTGGGTGGCTAGAGCAGGTCACCGACAGGTGATTTTCTTCCTAAATGAAAAAAGTAGTTATGCACAAAATAAAAATGATTTTGAATTAGGTATGTCATCAAATGTCTAGAAATCCAAACAATAGTCATGGTATAAAGTGGACACTATTAAGACTTGGGCTGTACATAACCATTTGAAATGTATACTAACATTGGAAATATGGATTGAGAATGCAAGCACAAGTAGGACTTCAGTAAAGATATGGAGATTAAACCTCTCGTGTTTGTTTCAGGGACTATGTTTAAAATCTTCAGAGAGAGAGAGAGCAATGACTGCTTCACAAATTATTGTATGCCTCATTGCTAACCAGTGAGAATAATAAAGTATAGTTCTTCCAAAAAACCTCAGCTGTAGCAGCGTTCTTTTATACTACTGATAGCACTTACATGTTAGTCATTTATGTCTTTATTTGGCAAAACTGAATGGTCCTATTGTTACTATTTTTGCGATTTATTATAATATTGATTTTCCATTATGAGTTATGTCCAGAGATTAATGCTGTGGATTTAAATGTTAATCGGAATAGCATGAGCCTTTGCCATTCAGTTTTCAATCTGTTGCCTGCAGGTCACTGTATGGTATCAGTTTTGCATTATCTAGGCTCCAGCCAGTATAAAAAAACAAAAACTGACTGTGGAAAGATTCAATGAAAGAATATAAGCTGCATAGGGAATTGAATGAAAAGTCAAACACCTGAGAGCAAGGGCAATTTCTGGGTTCTCAGTGACAAATTTGTGGACTCTGCATGTTTTTATGGAATAAGTGGGCCACTGTTGTTACTTAGCTTGATGATTTCAAGAAAAGTGACAATGAAACACTTTGTTTGCATTTTAACAATATGAAGTATAACACTAATCATTCTGTGAAATCACATTTTTTATGACTGTGTGGATAGTTTGGTCATTTCAACTCAGCCAAATTGTTAGCAGGGTTAAATTCTTAGATTTTTTTATATCATTTGCATGTTACTGCCCTACTCTTGAAAGGTTTCTGAGGAGACAGTCATGATCTCTTTTACACCTTACAGATTATGTATCAATTAAGATACAGACGTTTTGGAGTTGAGTAGGAGCCGATAATGAGCTTTATTGGCTTAGCTAAATTGAAAGGCGTTGGCTTGACTCCAAGGAGACTTGTCCTACTCTCTTTCTACATATCTCGGAGCTCTACATTGGGGGAAATCTTTTAAAGCATCAGCTAAAAGACTTGTGACTGGCTTCCATACCATGTTAAAGACAAGCTAAAATTCTGAGACCTATAGGCATGGCCTAGACTCTTCCTCAGTTTTGCTTACCTTAGGTTGAGGAATGAAAATAGATTCCAGCTGAGCTCATTAAAGTCTAAAATAAGGATAAGAAGGGACTGACTTGTACCTGACCGTTGTGTCCTTTTCCCAGTGTCATATATCAAAGATGTCAAACTTAATGGGAATACTTCAGCAGAGATATAACAGCCTTCTGTATTAGTTGACTTTTGCTGCATAGTAAGCAATCATAGAATAACAACAATAAGTATTTTTTTCCTCAGGGGAGTCTGCAAGTCAGCTGGGGTGGTTCTGTTCCACATATCTCATTCTACTATTGGAGGGGCAGAGACAATCCAGGACTCTGAAGGTTTTGCTTCAGAACTTTCAGACTGATATATGTCCAACATTCCACTAACCAAAGCAAATCTCATGACCAAGTCGAACTTCAGTGGGGCTGGGAAGTATGCTTCCTGGGAGCATGGAGATGGTAGGAAGGGCATGTGCATGTTTCAAGTGATCTAATGGGTGAGGTGGTGGTGACAGTGATGGTCCTGTTTATATTTCCTACTTCTCAGTGAGTGGCATTTGAGACTTTCCTCTCAGAAAATTTAGATGTTCATGTTTCTTGATGCTCCCCATGCCTACTGTCTCATGCTTTCAGCACCTGAATGCAAACTTTTGATTAGGCTTGAGAAAATCTCTACTCCCAAATTCCTCCAGCTGTGTTCTCTTTAGGAGAAGGAAGTTTCTTCTCTGTGGGAACAAGAAGAATGGAGTAATGACCATCGCTTTATTCCGTTGGTACCACTGTTTTAATGTACTACATTTTACCGATTCTGATAGTGGTAATTGTCATCACTCTTTCATAGTTGTTTCATCCCTGCCTAGGTGAGTCAGGGTGATCCTAGCTGACCAGTTGTTGATGATTGTCAAGATTTTTTAAAAATTAAAATACAAGGATCACAGAAAGAGCTAATGAGTCAAGGTTATTCTTGTCAAGAAATAACAGAAGAATCCCAAGGTTTAGCCGAACTTTTTGAGTGTGTAGATATGATGGATTAAAGTCATGAAAAGTTAGTATTCCAAAAGATCAGGCCAGTCATTGCAAAGATAGAACACAGCAAAACAAAATAAGACCCCAGAAAATCTCCTTTCTGTTGTTCTTTTATTTCTTCCTATCTCGGTTGAAACTGACCATGGATATGAGGACAGTGGCTGCAGCTGGGGAAAGACGTAGTGCCAACAATTGCAGTTGCAGAAAGTTTCATTTTCATTTTTGTTCTTAGTTTTAACTTTTATGGTATAAAATTAACACATAAGTTGTAAAAAATAAAAAGGTGCAGAGTGGTACCAAATGAAGAGCCAATTCTCCACCTGATTTTGTTCCACTTCTAATCTAGTTGATGTTTTAAAAGATTTTTTGTTCTGTTGGTGGTTATCACCTATACCTCTAAGCATATGCTAACACTCATCTTTTGTTTTCCAACTTTAGATTGTATCTACTATAAGATGAGAAACTTAGTTCAAATTTCTCTAGCCATCTACTCATAAGTTTTTTTCCCGTCATATTATTTTTGTTATTCTGGTGTTATCTCCATAATGATAAAGAATATGCTTATACTGTGTTTTGTGTGAATTTTACTATTTTGATTTCATTGCTGTACAAAGTGAGAAAATTTGTGACATAACCTGCCATATCAGTCTGCTACATTAACATTATGAGTTCCATTTCTTTTTTTGTTATGTTTTCAATTTTAGTGCTGATTAGATTCTCTTTTATATAGTTATTATTGTCTTTGAGATTTGTTTATATGTTGACTCTACAAATTGAAAGAGCATTTACATTATTCTAATTATTAAGTTACCCTTTACCCTAGAATCAAATAGAATGGGTCTGCCTATTGAGGGAAATAATGTAACCTAGATTATTAAAATGGAAAGATAATGTTTTAAGTGTCAAGGTCAAATGGAAGTCCACAAGCCAATCTTCAAGCCTTCCCATTATTCATTTGGCCATTGCTATCTTAAATTTTCAAAAAAGTGAACATAAAATGTACATATCTTGGATTGTTCTTGATTCATAGCCACTAAGTCATTTGCTTCTTGACTCTGAAGATGCTAATATTTTTCAAAAGATTATGTTTTTCTGTTCTCTCATTATTTTCTTCAGGAGTCAGCTATTATATGTGTTCCACTTGAACCTTCTCATTTTTGCTGTTGGTTTCTCCCAAATCTTGTGAGTGTTTTTTAAACTATATGACCTATGGAAAAGATTAATCAATACTTACAGCATGGTTTTGTACTGTGATGTTAGAACGCTCCCTTTAATGAAAAAAATGGATGACATGGGTTATGTACATATGACATAGTACTCTTTTAGGGTACATTTAGATATTTTTGTTAATCGTGTTTTTTTACAATTATTTTACGTTTGTAAAATATTGAATCAAAATGTTTATTATTTTGCTTAGTTTTTTTTGAACATCCTCAAATTTTGTTTGTTCCACGTTCCATTCATTTTACTGTAGTACTTGCCTGGAACCTGAAAAATTAAACACAGTGTCCAGTTATGTTTAGCAGAGGGAAGCAAATGGCAGTGGAATAAGCACTTGCTGGCAGGGCCTAGGTACCCTTCACTCTGTGGATGCAAAAATAATTAGTTACTGGGAAGAAGAATTCACATTGCCAGAATCAGGAGGGAATTCTCTCACAGTGATAGTGACCCAGGATGGGCATCAGGCTGAGCAGGGAGCAGAAATATTTAGTCAAAAGCTAGCTACAATTCCCAGCCTGGTGTTTGTCACACAGGTGTGAACACATAGATCAGAGCCTTTTCACAGTCCTTACTGCTGCTCCCAGCCTTTCTAAAGCCCAAGGTCTGGCTTTTTAAAGTAACTGGCATTTACTAGCAACCATGAGAGATAATGGAAACTTCCTGTCTGAGGGTTGTTAACGTGATGTCAGCAGTGGCTAGGGGTTCCAAAACAAGCCATGTCAGGGAGGAAAGATTGAGTGGGGTCATGTCTTCCCATCTCCTAAAAGCATAATTAATATTGATTGAAAGATGACTGTGGTAGGTACCATACCAAGTATTTTCTTATTTAATATTTTCAACCCTTTGAGGTAGCTTTGAACACCCTTTGCATCAAAATGGCATTAACAGTATAACTGGTGTTCCCAGTATCACATAGGCCATAAACACCAAATACAAGTGCTGAAGCATGGTTAAGACTTCCTCAGGTACATGTCAATTAAATACCTTGGAAGGCTGTCTAAAGGTGATGTGGTTTAAAATATACCTCCTTACACATGGGAGGATACATTTAGTTGTATAAACACGATATGTCTTTGGAGTCAGAAAAACCTGACTGTGAATTATTAGGGATACCGCTGTTGGTTACTTAGCTTGCAGTTTCTCAATATGTAAGATGGAAAGAATGATACAAGGCTGCTTCAAACAAATGAGATGATGCACATGAACGACTGACAAAAGACTTGACAACTTGTAGTCTCTCAACTGCTCTTATTATCTGTTCTCTCTCTTTTCTTTTTGGACATAGGATGATATCCACGACATTGCTTGCTATTATTTAATGTCATGTCTTCTCATCTCCTGTAAGCATAATTAATATTGATTGAAGGATGACTGTGCTAGGTACCATACCAAGTTTCCTGTAGTATTATCTTATTTAATATTTTCAACCCTTTGAGATAGCTTTGATCACCCTTTGCATCAAAATGGCTTAAATACTATAACTGGTGTTCCCAGTATCCCATAGGTCATAAATAATGAGGGGCAATTCAAAACCAGGTAGTCTGGTTCCAGCATTCATGCTTTTGGCACTACACAACCTGCTTTACTCTATAGACATTTCATCACTTAGACATTTAAAAATATAAGGTCAAAGTATAATTTTAAATATGCTTGTACCTCAGATGTGCTTAAATGTTACTCTTACTGGCATAGCATCTCCTTATACTATCTCTTCTATTTGATACTTAGGACAAAAATTTCAATGTTTAATTCAATAAATGAAAGACTAGTATGGACTGAATTGTGTCCCCTGCTTTCATATGTTGAAGCCCAACCTTTCTTTATCTCTCCCTACCATGTAAAGATATACAGTGAGAAGGTGGTCATTTACAGTCCAGAAGGAAAACCCTTACCAGAAAAATGACCATGCTGGCACCTTGATCTTGAATTTTGAGTCTTCAGAACTGTGAGTAATAAATGTGTGTTTTTAAAATCACCTATTTATGGTATTTTGTTATGTTGGCTCATACTAAGAAACAGACTGTCGCTATTATTTCATTTGCGGCTCTTCTATTAAATTAAAAGAAATAACAAGGGTATTTTTTATTAGCATAATTTTTTGTCTCTTTTTTAAATTCTTTTTTTACATGAAATGTACTCATATTTCATTTAGCATGAAATGTCCTCATATTATTTTAAGTGTACAATCAGTGGTATTAAGTACATTCGTAATGTTGTGCACCCATCGCTACTACCCATCTCCATAACTGTTTTATCTTGTAAAATGTAAACTCTATACCCATGAAACAGGAATTCCTGATTTTCCTGTCCACCCAAACCTTGACAACCACTCTTCTGCCTTTTGTCACTATGATTTTGTCTGATAGACCTAGTTGATTGATGTGTTAAGTCCTCTGTTTCCTTACTTATTTTCTGTCTGGTTCTATTCATTATTGGCAGTGGAGTGTCAAAGTCTTCAACGATTATTGTAAAACTGTCTATCCCTTCCATTTTTAGTTTTTGATATATATTTTTGATGGACAGTTTTAAGGTGAATGCATGTTTATAATTCTCATATTCTCTTGCCATGTTGAACCATTTAAATATACAGTATCCTTTGTCTCCTCATTTTTCTCTTGTCTTTTTCTGATCTAAAGTCTTAAAAGATATATATTTGTATAGCCATCCTTTCTGTCTTCTGGTTACTGTTTGCATGGTATATCTTTTTTGATTCTTTCATGTTTAATTTATTTGTGCCTGTGGATCTAAAGTGAGTCTCATTGGCATTTGTGGTCATGTAGTCACGGCTATTTATGAAGCTCAGATGGGAGGATAGCTTGAACCCCAGAGTTGGAGTCCAGCCTGGGCAATATAGCAAGACATCATGTCTTTAAAAAATTAAAAATTAAATGGGTCTCCCGTACAAAGCCTTCAGAACCATGAGAAAAAATGTTTATTGTTTAAGTCACCTGTCTAGGATATTTTGTTATATTGTCTCAAGGTAACTAAGAAACAGACTCTGTCACTATTATTTCATTTACAGCTCCTGTATTAAATTATGAGAAATAACAAGGGTTGTTTTTATTAGCTTAACTTTTTTCTTTCTTTTTCCAATTTATTTTTTTACCTAGCATGAAATTTACTTCTATTACTTTAAGTGAAGAATCAGTGATATTAAGTACATTCATAATGTTGTGTACCCATCACCATAAAAACCAGACTGGATTATGGTTTTGAATCCAGTCTGCCAGTCTACATCCTTGCTTTAATTGGATTCTGTTTTTTTATCCATTTAGTCAGTCTTTTGATAGAATAATCCATTTACACCTAAAGTTACTGTAACAAAGGAGTTATTTCTCACATTATGCTACTTGTTTTTGTATGCATTTTAGATTTTTTGTCATTTTCTGCATCATTATCTTCTTTTGCATTCAGTTGATTTTTTTGTACCAAAATATTTAAAATTTTTTTTGGTATATTCCATAATTATCTTTGTGGTTACCATGGGGATGACATTTGATATCCTGAAGTTCAACTACTCTAATTAGAACTTATATCAGCTTAACTTCAATTAACTTAAAAAAACTCAGCTCACAGTTTTGTCCCTACCTCATTTGCTTGTTAATGTCAGAAAGTGACATCTCTATACACTGTGTCCCCAAAACATATACTAATAAGGTATACCTAGTTCTATTGTGCTTCACTTTAATGCACTTCATGGATTCTGCTTTTTTTTGTTGTTTTTTTTTTTTTTGAGTTGGAGTCTCACTCTGTCTCCCAGACTGGAGTGCACTGGCACTCATGGCCACTCCAATATCAACCTGCTGGGCTCTGGTGATCCCTCTGCCTCAGACTTCCAAGTAGTTGGAACTACAGGTATGCTCTACATGCCTGGCTAATTTTTTAAAAATTTATTGTAGAGATGAGGTCTCACCAAGTTGCCCAGACTGGTATCAAACCCATGGAATCTGACAGTCCACTTGCCTCGGCCTTCCAAAGTGCTGGGATTATAAGCTGAGTCACTGAGCCTGGCTGGATTCTGCTTTTTTTACACATTGAATGTTTGTGGCAACCCTGCTTGGAGCATCTATCACAGCACGCGGTCACTTTGTACCATGTCTGTGTGTCACATTTAGCTAGTGCTCATGCTATTTCAAACTTCTTCATTTTGATTATAGCTATTTTGGTGATCAATGATTGGTGATTTCTAGTGTTACAATTGTAATTATTTTGGAGTGTCACAAACTTATTCGCCACAAGTAAGAGGGTGAACTTAATCAATGTTGTATTTGGGTTTTGCTGTTACACCAAGCAGCAGTTCCCCAATCTTTTTGTCTCTTCTCGGGTCTCCCTATTCCCTGGAATGCAGCAAAAGCTAGAAATAATGAAGCTTAGTGAAGAAGGCATGTCAAAAGCCAAGATAGACTGAAAGCTAGAAGTCTCATTCCAGTTAGCCAAGTTGTATATGCAGCAGAAGTTATTCTAGGAAAGTAGAAGTGCTGATCCAGTGAACACATAAGAGATAAAAAGCCAAATATCCTATTGCTGATATTCAGAAATTTTTAGTAGTCTAGGTAGAATAAACCAGCCACAACATTTCTATAAGCCCAAGCCTAATCTAGAACAAGGCCCTAAATATCTTCAGTTCTTTGAAGATGAAGAGAGGTAAGGAAACTGCAGAAGAACACTTGGAAGTTAACAGTGGTAGGTTAATTCGATTTAGAAGAGAAGCCATCTCCATAAAATAAAAGTGCAAGATGAGGCAGCACATCTTGATGTAGAAGATGCAGCATGTTATCCAGAAGGTCTGGATAAGATGACTAATGTAGATGACTATACTATACAACAGATTTTTAAAGTAGATGAAGCAGCCTTATATCAGAAAAAGAAGATGCCATGTAGAAGTGTTTTAGCTAGAGAGTAGAAATCAATGCCTGACTTCAGATCTTCAAAAGACAGGCTTGATTCTCTTTTTGATGCAGCTGGTGACTTTAAGTTGAAGCCAATGCTCATTTACCATTTCAAAAATCTTCAGGCCATTAAGACTGATGCTAAATCTAGTGCTTTAGAAATGGAACAACAAAGCCTGGATGACAGCACATCTGTTTACAGTTTGTTTAAATGGATTACCGAATATTTCAAGCCCACTTCTGAGAACTCATGCTCAGAGAAACAGCGGTATTTAAAAATACCAGTGCTCTTTGCCAATACCTGTAGTCGTCCAAGAACTCTGATGGAGGTGTACGGAAGGATTTAATGTTGTTTCTGAAGCCCATGGACGAAGGAGTAATTTTAACTTTCAGGTCTTATTATTTAAGGAATCCATTTCATAAAGGTATGACTGCTATAGTGACAATAATAATTAACTTATAGTAAGTTGAGCAAAGTAAAATGAAAAACTTCTAGGAAAAACTCAATTCACCATTCTCTATGCCATTTAAAACATTTATGATTCATGGGAGGAGGCAGAAATATCAACTGACAGAACTTTGGAAGAAGTTGACTCCAGTTCTCATGAATGACTATGAGGAGTTGAAGACTGCAGTAGAGGAAGGAAGTGTGGATGTTGTGGAAATAGCAAGAGAACTTGAATTAGAAATGGAACCTGAATATGCCACTGACTTGTAATCTCATGATAAAACTTGAAGTACTTCTTTTGGATAAGCAGAGAAAGTAGTTTCTTGAAACAAAATCTACTCCAGGTGAAGATGTTGTGAACATTGTTGAAATGACATCAAAGGATTTGGAGTAATTCATGAACTTAGCTACTGAAGCAGTCACAGGGTCTGAGAGCAATGTCTCCAGTTAAGAGAGATATACTTTGGGTAAAATTCACACAGCATCACATGCTACAGTGAAATCTATTTTGAATGAAAGTGTCAATGTGACAAGCTTTATTGTTGTCTTATTTTAAGAAGTCATCCCTGCCACTCCAGTCTTCAGCAACCACCACACTCAGCAGTCAGTACCCATCAACACTGAGGCAAGACCCTCCATCAAAAAAGTTTACAACTTGTTGAAGTCTCAGATAATTATTAGCATTTTTTGCAATGAAGTACTTTTAATAGAGTTAATCATGTTTTTTGTTACACATGTTGCTGTTGACACATCATACAGTATAGTGGTGTAAACATAACTTGTAGATGCACTAGGAAAGCAAACATTTTGTGTGAATCACACTGTATTACAATATTAGCTCTATTGCACTGGTCTGAAACCAAACCTGCAATAGTTCCAAGATAGGCTTGTAATTATTTTAAATGAGTTAGTCTCTTAAGTTATGGAGAAAAGAAAATATGGATTACTTACCAAAGTCACAGTTATACTAGCTTTTAGTCTAATAATAATAATAATAATTATTATTATTATTATTTTTTTTGAGTTGGAGTCTCACTCTGTCGTCCAGACTGGAGTGCAGTGGCCGCTCCCGGCCACCGCAGCCTCGGCCTGCTGGGCTCCAGCAATCCTTCTGCCTCAGCCTTCCGAGTAGCCGGAATTACAGGCATGCGCCACCACACCCAGCTGATTTTTTGATTTATTGTAGAGATGAGGTCTCACTGCTCAGGCGGGTCTCGAACCCACGGGCTCAGGCAATTCACTCACCTCAGCCTCCCAAAGGCGCGGGATTACAGACTGAGCCACCGAGCCCGGCTATAATTATTATTTTTAAAAATCTATTACTCTCTTATGTCACGTAGAAAACAACAAAAAAATGCAATTATAAACGATTGTTCCAAGAATACTACCTTATACTCTTGCCCATGTAATTCCCTTTATTGAGATTGATTTCTTCATACTGCTTTGTTATCAGTGTTTTTTCATTTCACCTGATAGGGCTATTTGATTGTTTTTTGTAAGTCATGTTTAGTGGAAATAAATTTCCTTAGCTTTCGTTTAGCTGAGAATGTTAAAATTTCCCACTCACTCCTGAAGTATGGTTTTGCTAAATATAGAGGTTTTGCTTGACAACTTTTTTTTCTTTTAGCACTCTGAATGTATTGGCTTCTTGCCTTCTAGACTCTATAGTTTTTGCTGAGAAATCAGCTGACAGTCTTAGTAAGGATTTCTTGAGTGTTAGGAGTTGTTTCTGTCTTATTGCCTTCAAGATTTTCTTTCATTGAATTTTCAGAGTGAATATATGTATCTTTGTGTTGTTCTCCTTGAGTTCATCTTAAAGTTACTGATCTCCTTGGATAGTTGTAGTCATGTGTTATGTGCAAACTGGGTAGTTTTCATTCATTACCTTTTCAAATACTCTTACTCCCTCTTTTCCTCTTCTTCTTCTGGTTCCTACATTGCTTATGTTGGTTCATTTAATGGTGTTCCATAGGTCTCTTAGGCTGTATTCACTATTCTTCAGTATTTTTTCTTTCTGTTCTTCAGTGCTCATAAATTTCATTGTCCTGCATTTATATTTACTGATTTTATTTTTCCCACTCTAATTCTGCCTTTGCACACATCTAATGACTTTCTTTTCTTTTAGTGTAATTTGTAGCTCCAGAATTTTTTTGGTTTATTTTTTAGGTTTTATATCTCTTTATTAACATTTCCATATTGCTCATACACTGCTTTCTTTACTTTCTCCATATTCTCATTCATTTCTTTAAGCATCCTTTAGACAGTTGTTTTAAAATATTTGTCTAGTAGATTTGCCTATAAACTATCCTTTTTCTGGGATAGTTTGGATTGATTTTTTTTAATGGGCCATGCTTTTCCTGTTTTCTTATATGTCTTATGGTTTTTGTTGTTGTTGTTTTTGAAAACCAGACAATGGACTATAATAATGTGATAACTCTAAAAATCAGAATCTCCCCATTGCCTTGGGTTTTTCTGATTTCTGTTAGTGTTTTTTTTTGCATTTTAACATTGCAGTAGGCTGTCTCTAAAACAAGGATCAGCCTAATGTGTAAATGTAAGGTCTTCTGAGGTCTTTTCTGAGCCTGAATCTTTCCCTAGGCCTGTGTGGTCACTTTCTAACTTTCCTCATATATGTAGTTGTTTTGCATATCCTACTCTTTATAGTCTGGGTTCCAAAAGGGGAAGAAGAGAGAAAAGGGGATGGGGAAAGATCAGTGACCCTTTACATTCCCTGAAAGTTACTTCAGCATGAGGAGTGTGCATTCCAAAAATGGGGGTAGGTGCAGCAACAATGGCTGCCCACCTTTTTGTCTGCACCTTTGTGATCAGAGCAGCAAGCAGTGATTAGAGAACAGATTGCTGATATTTGAGGACAGAGTTGTTTCCACCCAACCTGACTCCTTTCAAGCTGCATGAAAGTTGCTTCAAAAACACATGCACGGCCACCTGACACATTGCTGGGGAGCAGGGGATGAGTACCTGCTGCTGTACTAAGAGCTGAAGTGAGTGAAATTAGCTACAACTTGCCATTCAAGTCTTCTCCTGGAAATTGCAAGCCTCCAGTCGAGCTCCAAAATAGTTATACAGGATCGATTGTGCCAGTGTGGTTATAGTCTAGGTCAGAGCCAGATTCCTGGTGCTTCCTACCCTTTCCAGAATTCTCTCGACAATTGTAGTTGGGAAGAAATAAAGCATTAGCTATTACATGTATAGGTAATTATGACATGGCAAAGGAAGTCACCCTTTATTTCTCTAAGGAATGCTTTCTCTCCTTGCTTCATTACCAAGAGAGGATGGTACCAAGACATAACATCTTGCTCAATATATGCCTTAAAAACAGTCATTCACAATTCTGGTTACATATAAGATTCACTTGCAAATGTTCTTTTAAGTATAGTAGGGTTTTTTTGCCATACAATTCATCACCTGGTGGAAGGGTGCCTAATTTCCCTCAAGTGATGTTCATGCATATAGGAATTGATTTCCAGTGATTAGATGTTAGAAGAAGAGTCTTTAACCCCTCTGAAGGGGAGAGGCAGAGCCATTCCGTGATAATCTGGGACTCAGGTAAGGCACAGAGATAAGTCATTCTATAATTCTCACCTTGTATACATACTGACACATGGTTACTGTGAGGCAATGCAGTGTTACCCCGTGAATGTTCATGGTTATGACTCCAGCTTGCCCCAGACCAGGATGAGCCATTTGAAAGCTGCTTGAATTTTCTGAAGGCCATTTCTATGCCATTTGCGTGTAGGAGGAAAGACCTTCACAAGGGATATAGGGAATAATGGGATTTGCATTTCTGGTCCTTACCGTGCTTTTCAAGATTATTTCCCTTTCCTATGTCTCTATCTAGCAATTGTTTTCATGTCTCTGAAAGTTTACTCCAACTCTACCCCTTTGCATAAAACAAGGAAATATCTCCTCTCCACACATGCAGTCTCCTCTCTCCCCCTCTTCCCCCTTCAACTCTCTGCCATCCCACTGTACCCCTTCTAGTTAATTCCAAATTATCCTTTGTAGCTCATTTCAAATGAGCTTTTCAAAGAAGCCTTCCTTGCCTCCACTTCCACAGCCTATGGAAGGTCCCTCTTTAATCTCTCATCTCAGTCTTTTTCTTTGCAGTATTTATCAGAGACTGGACTTCCACAGTCTGTGGTTTCTTTGTGAGAGATATCTGTGATTACTTTTTGAGAGATATCTTTGCCTCATATTGAAATCTAGATTTTATAAGAATTGGACCTGAGTTTCTTTTATTCCTTACCACCCAGGCTTAACCAATGCCTTTCCCCATTTCAGGTTCAGAAACTCTTTGTTGAAAGGATACTGACAGACTATCTTTTCTCCATCCATAGCATAAAACTGTTATATTTATTCCATAAAGTTTTCAATGTTTCTCCAGTGTGCCAAAGTCTGTGAGAATTAAATGATGAAACAGACATAGACAGAGACTTTAAAGAATTTTTTTAGAGCTAATGGAGTGTAAAATACATGTACTCAAGTTAACGATTACAAGATATCATAAGGGAAACCATAAACACTATTAGCAAGATCAAATTTCAGTTCTACTGGGTTATAAAAAGTAGGAAACTCTTCATGTGAGAAGTGTGAGGGGTCGTCACTACCCTAGGTCATGTGGCCTCCTAAATCAGCTGGATTTAATCTGTAGTATTTACCTCATGGCTGCCTGACTTCAAGGCGTATAACCCACTTGTGCAGCAGTCCTCTCAACTGTGAAATGGTCAATTTTCTAGTATCACAAGAATGCAGTTTTTACATAGTGTTTTTAGAAGAATATTGTAAGTTCTATAATACTGAATAAGATATACAGATGACAGATACATGGAAGAATGCTCAACATAATTAAGACAGAGAAATTCAAATTAAATCCCCATGAAGTATCACTACCCATCTATCAGAATGACTAATATAAAAATGATATAAAAATTTGGGTAGGTCAACCATTATGCTGAGTGAAAATATTCCAAAAATATTATAATAGATACTGTATGATTCTGTTGATATCACATTTTTGAAAAGACAAAATTATAGACAGGAGAACAGATTGGCAGTTGATAGGAACAACAAAGGTGACTGTGAAAGGGTAATATAAAATGTATTTGAAGAAATGGAAATGTCCAGTATCTTCATTGTACCACTGTGAATATACTGGTTATGGTTCTATACAAAAATTTTGAAATATACTATCATTGTGGAAAACTCAAAGGTTGAAAGAGTCTGAATTATTTCTTACAACTGCAAATGAATCTGCAGTTATCAAAAAATAAGAAGGTAGGGCAACCCCCTCAGGTCCCTTCCCACTGTTGGAGCTTTTCTGTCCCCTCAGTAAATCCTGCTACAATAGATAATAAAAAGATTAATTCTTTAAGTTTTTTATATTCTGGAATTAGATAGTGGTGTTGAGTTACAACTTTGTAACTATACTAAAACTAC
>NW_006945184.1:0-336 GCF_000164805.1 Carlito syrichta | reverse complement strand
TGCCACCAAACCATCTATACATGAAACACTTAAGAAAGTACTAAACACAGAAGAAAAGGAAAAAAGAACAATGCTCTTCACAAGAGTACAGGGGAAAGAATAAAATATACATGAACAAACCCCAAAACCAAAAGAAAGACAAAAGAAAAAAGAAAAAACCAAGTGAAAGAACAACAACTCAATAAGAACTCGATGATAGGGACGAACTCTCACATTTCAATAATTAGTCTGAATGTGAATGGACTAAACGCAACACTGAAAAGACATAGAATGACAAAATGGATAAAATATCACCAGGCAACAATATACTGCCTTCAAGAGACCCATCGCACTAGA
>NW_006945183.1:0-683 GCF_000164805.1 Carlito syrichta | reverse complement strand
AATGCTCAGTGGGACCTAAAGGATAAGAAGACATCTGGATAAAAGCTGTTTTTACTGTATCCCAAAATTCTTGATCTCTTCTTTTGAGAAGTAGCATGTATGATGATTTTAAAGAAGAATAATTCCACATGTAATATTAACATAAATAAGTGTATATATTTAAAATCCTTAATAACAAGTAATTCTTACTTTGTGAAGTAACTCAAGCTATAACCTTGGATGGCTTGAACATTACATTTAAGACAAAGGCAAGAGGATTGCCTGAGTCCAAGGATTGGAGACCAGCCTGGGCAAACCGGCAAGACCTCATCTTTACCATAAATCCAAAAACTAGCCATGTGTGGTGGCACATGCTTGTGGTTCCAGCTACTTGGAAGTCTGAGGCAAAAGGATCACCCAAGCCCAGCAGGTCGGGCTGCAGACTGTGAGCATGCTACTGCACTCCAACCTGGATGACAGAGTGAGACTCCAACTCAAAGAAAACAAAGTAACATTTATTACATTGCAAATCAATTTTTAGAAACACCCCAAAGTGATTATATTACAGTTACATCTGAAAAAGACAAATTTTTCAAAATTCAAATTCTGCAAGTGATTCAATGTTTACATTGAAACTCTTGCAGAAATAGTTGAAGCTTTGTTTTTAACAAATACACCTTATGCTTCATCCCAATACTTGGAAG
>NW_006945182.1:0-761 GCF_000164805.1 Carlito syrichta | reverse complement strand
CCATTTGTATAATTCAATATTATTTATTCAGGGAATTAATTTGGGAGTATGAAGGCAATTTTTTTTCACGTATTGGAGTAGTACAACTGAGTAATGCTAGCTGGAGACAGGTCAATACAAGGAGTGTAAAGCACAGGTGGTTCCAGCGGAGAGGAGTGGCAACTGACCGGGAGCCCGGTCAACTCTCATTCACAGTCCCTAAACACCCACTCCCTAGTAGCCCCAACACTCTACTGGAAACCACTGCTCCAAACCAAAGGATATGACGGCAGAGGTCCCCAGGATTAACTATCATCTGCACACATTTGCACATAAAAATCTTTTTGGGGAAGGCACATGGCATCCAATTGCCACAAGGGAGGACAATGGGCGAGTTTTGGCTTCATAGACTTCAAATTTAAAAGTTTTCCTTTTCAAGGAAGTTCAGGGAAAATTTTAATGACATTTTTTATCTGTCCTAGAGAATCTAAAATGGATGGTGCCCTTTCATAGTTAACTTACATAAACCCAGGAACAAGCTGTAGATCTTACCGGAAGGTGGCTACAAAGTTCACCATGGGCCAGCCGAGGAGAAAGGACTTCCCAGTAGAGGTCTGAGGCACCCCCTTCTTGTCCACACAGTCACCTAGTCACAAGTTGGTCAGTGGTATTTTATTTTTTATCTTAAACAATTTTTTGTAACTGGAAAGACAATCAAGCAAGATCTCTGTTAGTTTCTCAAGTGTTGTGAGAGCAGTTGTGTTTATGCTAAGACACCAGTT
>NW_006945181.1:7615-8373 GCF_000164805.1 Carlito syrichta | reverse complement strand
CAGAAAGTGGTAAAATAGAATGTGTTGTGCTATAACCAAGCTCCAAAAGGATTCGGTGACCATAATAATAAAAGAGTACCTCCTGGGCAACCCCCTCAGATCCTCTCCCAGTTTGGGAGTTTCTCTGTCCTCTCAATAAATACTGCTTTACAATAAAAATGCTACCTCGTTTAGTGGATTCTTGAATGGTCACTTATCCCTGAATACGTTTTTGGATAGGTGTGGAAACATGGTTTTATTCAATTCTTCGGAATGAAATCCACCATGTCAAACGTATTTGGCAGAGGACTGTACACAAGCCCTTGAAGCCTAAGGATTGCTCAGTAGTCAAGGCCCGTACCAGTAGATATCAAAGTTCTCAGACTGATGTCATAAATGACAATTTGACATGCTGGTTTCCCTGACTTTGCTTACTTCTTTAATGTAAAAATTAGCCTTTTAGACAATCTACAGATTCAATGAAATAACTATTAAGTTAACATCATTCTTCTCAGACCTGGAAATTACAATAAAGAAGTCATATGAGCCGGGTTCGGTGCCTCAGCCTGTAATCCCACGCCATTAGGAGGATGAGGTGAATGGATTACCTGACCCGCAGGTTCGAGACCCGCCTCGGCAGCGAGACCTCATCTCTCCTATAAATCAAAAAATCAGCCAGGCATGCTAGCACATGACTGTCATTCAGTCTAATTGAAAGGCTTAGGCTGAAGGATCACCAGAGCCCATCAGGTTGAGGCTTCGGTGGCCGGGAGCGGCCT
>NW_006945181.1:0-6603 GCF_000164805.1 Carlito syrichta | reverse complement strand
TCCCTTTGAAAAGTGTGCAAAATACGTGATTAAACATTTTCATAAGAAGAGATACGGTCAGCCAGCAGACACATGAAAATTGCTCAGCCTCACTCATCATCAAAGAAATGCAAATGAGACCACTTTGAAATACCAAATACCCCCTGTAAGACTGGCAATCAATAATAAAACAAACAATAATAGAGGTGGATAAGGATTTGGGAAAAAATAAATGCTTCTGCACTGCATGTGGACTGAAAAGCAGAGCAACATCTTTGGAAAAGTGTGTAGAGGTTTCTAAAGGGACATGACACTGACCTACCATGTGAGTCAGTAATTCCCCTGTAGAGAATATACCTGGAGGAACTCAAATCACTTTACCGAAAAGATACCTGCACAAGTATGTGTTTTGCAGCTCTAACCACAGTTGCAAAAGACATGGTACCAACACTGTTGCCCGTCAAAGCTGGAATGGATATAATAAATGTGGTGTATACACAGTGGAATACTATGAAGTCATTAAAAAAGGAGAGATTTAAGGATTTTGAAGAATGTTTGATGGATATGAGGTAGGTCATTTTCAGTGATTTATCACGGAAACAAAGAACAGACTTCCATATGTTCTCAATCATGAGCTGAACTTGATCACTTTGAGTGCTGTAAGACACTTTGAGTGTGTTACAATTCAGGGTTGGGCCTATAAATGTTCATTAAGCAGGGATTGTTTTTTTAAGTAGTGTATAAAATTCCAAAGACAACTCCTTTTCCTTTTAATACGCTGGAATACATGGTATAATTCTGCCTTCACTATTGACAACTACAGTGATTCTCACATAAATTCTGAATATTTTATTCTGCCTGAATTGAAACTTGTTGAAATTCCAGATCCATAACATTCATAGATAACTGAAACTTGAGATTCAGTGTATCTAATTGCTAATCAGAACAACACATAAGAAATCTTAAACATTTTAGAAAATAAAACAGTATCGTAATTTAATACAGCTTTATTCATTCATAAAATTTGTGTACATTTTCTTGGTGCACTCTGTATTTTCTGCTTGTTAATTTTGATTAAATGTTGCAGATGTGCAATCCTTAGGCTTCAAGGTATGGTGTAAAGTGCTCTGCAAAATGCAGTAGACATAGTGGATTTCATTCCCAAGAACTGAAGAAAACCATGTTTTCACAACTATCCAAAAACTTCTCCAGGGATAAGTGATCATTCAAGAATCCACTAAACGAGGTAGTCTTTTTTTTTTTTTTTGTAAAACAGGATTTATTGAGAGGACATAGAAACTCCCCACTGGTAGGGAACCTGAGGGGGTTGCCCACGATGTAGTCTTTTATTATTGTTGTCACCGAATCCTGTTGGAGTTTGGTTATTGTACAACCACATACTATTTTAGCACTTTCTTTAGTTTAGAAACTTTTGTGTTTTTTCAGTATTATGTAACAGTCTTTGAGCCGTTTTTCTAACAGGATTTGAACATCGCTTTAGCTAAGATCATCATCAATTTTCAAGAATTTTCAATTATCTATATTTTTATATAGATAAATATATAGACAAATATATAGATAAATATATAGACAAGGTCCCTCCCAGTATGATGTCAAAGTTCTGAGGCTGATGTCATAAATGACAATTTGACATGCTTGTTTCCCTGACTTTGCTTACCTCTTTAATGTAAAAATTACCCTTTAGGCAATCTATAGATTCAATTAAATAACCATTAAGTGAAAATCATTGCTCTCAGCACTGGAAATTACACTTAAGGATTCATATGAGCCGGGCTCTGTGGGTCAGCCTGGAATCCTGCTCCTTTGGGAGGGCGAGTTGAGTTGATTGCCTGAGTCCGCGGATACAAGACCCGCCTGGGCAGCGAGACATCATCTCTACAAAAAATGAAAAGATCAGACGGGCATGGTAGCACTTGCCTGTAAATCAGGCTACTCGGAAGGCTGATGCAGAAGGATCGCTGGAGCCCAGCAGGTCAAGGCTGCGGTGGCTGTGAGCGGCTACTGCACTCCAGATTGGGCAACAGAATGTGACTCCAACCAAAAAAAAAAAAAGAGAATTCATATGAAACCATAAACAATCAAAAATAGCCCAAAAAAATCTTATCAAAATAAACAAAGCAGGAGTTATCACTGTTCCAGACTTCAAACTTTACTATATGTTTACAGTAATCAACACAGCGTGATATTGGTATAAGAATACGTCCATAGGCCAATGGATCATGACAGAGAGTGAAATACTCAAATTCTCAACCAACTCATCTTGGAAAAACCTCCAAGATCCAGTGGGTAATGGAGAACATATTCAGTATAGGTGCTGGGAAAAGGCTGAACACATGCACAAGGTTGAAACAGGACCCCTAACTATCACCATACACATTAATTCTAAATGGATCAAAGACCTAAATGTAAAACACCAAATTATAATAATCTTAGAAAACACAGGAGACACCATTATGGAAACTGGAACCAGAAACTAATTCCTCTTCAGAACCCTAAATACCATGTCGTCAAAAGTAAGTTAGACAAGTAGGATCTCATCAAATTAATATTCTTCTGCAAAACAAAAGAAACCATCAGAATCGCAGGGATACAGCCAACAGAATGGGCAAAATGATTCTCCAACTATATATCTGTAAAAAAGCATAGTATCTAGGATTTACAAAAACTCAAACATTCAGATAAATCAGACAAACATTCCTTTTGAAAAGTGTGCAAAATACGTGATTAGACACTTTTCATGAGAAGACATACGGGCAGCAAGCAGGCACATAAAAATCGTTCAGCCTCACTCATCATCAAAGAAATGCAAATGAGACCACTTTGAAATACCACCTGCAAGACTGGCAATCATTAATAAAACAAATAATAACAGAAGCGGGTAAGGATTTGGGGGAAAAAAATTCCTCTACAGAGCATGTGAACTGAAAAGCAGAGCAACATCTTTGGAAAACAGTGTGGAGTTTTCTAAAAGGACAAGATATTGACCTACCATGTGAGTCAGTAATTCCCCTGTAGAGAATATACCTTTAGGAAATCAAATCATTTTACCGAAAAGATACCTGCACAGGTATGTTTTTTGCAGCTCTAATCACAATTGCAAAAATCATGTTACCAACTCTGTTGCCCATCAAATCTGGAATGGATAAAATAAATGTGGTATATACACAGTGGAATATTATGAAGCCATTAAAAAGGACAGATATAAGGATTTTGCAGAATGTTTGATGGATATGAGGTAAGTCATTTTCAGTGATTTATCAAAGAAACAAAAAACAGAGTTCCATATGTTCTCACTCATGATCTAAACTTGATCACTTATAGTGCTGTAAGAAAGTGATTGGTAGTTGTGGAAATCTCTTTAGGGGGAGGGGTGAGAGTGGCAGTGGAGTGATACTGCTAAGGAAGCAAGGGGACTACCTCATCAACGAGGTACCCTGCATAATCAATGTTTGTATATCTAAGCCTGAATTACACCCCACATTTTTAAAAATTAAAATAAATAAATAAATAAATTTAGGCTGTAAAACATGCAACTGACTTTGTTTATCCTATTTTTTATATATTTTTTACTTTAAAAATGGTTACAATTAAGGATTGTGCCTAAAATGTTCATTATACAGGGATTGATTTTTTAAGAAGTGTATTATACTCAAATGATAACTCCTTTTCCTTTTAATACGTTTGAATACGTGGTATAATTCTGCATTCAAAATTGACAACTACAGTGTGTCTCACATAAATTCTGGATGTTTTATTCTGCCTAAATTGAACCTTTTTGAGATTCCAGCTTTAATCATTCTTAGAAAACTGAACCTTGAGATTCAGTGTACCTAAGTGCTATTCTGAAGGCAGAATGCATAATAAATATTGAAAATTTTAGAAAATAATACAGTATAGTAATTTAATACAGTTTTTTCCATTCTTAAAATTTGTGTTCATATTCTGTTGGATTCTGTATTTTCTGCTTGTTACTTTTCATTAAATGTTACAGATGTGCAATCCTCAGAGAAAAGTTTCCCTTATATCTTTGAGGGAAATATAAAATCACATTCCCTTATATTGTAACCCAATTTATGTTTTAAAGAGTATTTCCTGTGAATCCCCTAGTATTTTCTCTCCTTAAGACATAATGCTGTACCCTGCAACAAAGTATCTGTCTAATCTGATACTTTTAATCACCAAGCATTTAAAATCAGGCACACAGAAAAAAGAGAATTTAGGGCCCAATATACATAAAGCAAAATAACATGGAGATTTACAAAGTAGTAAGTATTTGGGTTCTCATTAGTATAAAAATTTAGATAATTGAAAATTCTGGAAATTTGACGATGATCTTAGCAAAAGTGATTTTCAAATCCTGTTAAAAAACAGCTCAAAGGATGTTACATAATACTAAAAACATCCAAAAGTTTCTAAACTAAAGAAAGTGCTTAAATAGTATGTGGTTGTACTCTAACCAAGCTCCGACAGGATTCAGTGACCATAATAATTAAACACTACCTCGTGGGCAACCCACTCAAGTCCCCTCCCAATGTGGGATTTTCTCTGTCCTCTCAATAAACGCTGCTTTACAAAAAAAAAGAGACTCTCTCGTTTAGTGGATTCTTGAATGGACAATATCCCTGGAGAAGTTTTTGGATAGGTGTGAACATATGGTTTTATTCACTTCTTGGGAATAAAATCCACATGTCTACCACATTTGGCATAGAGCACTGTACAGAAGCCCTTGAAGCCTAAAGATTGCTCAGTAGTCAAGGTCCCTCCCATTATGATGCCAAATTCTGAGGCTGGTATCATAAATGACAATTTGACATGATTGTTTCCCTGACATTGCTTATCTCTTTAATGAAAAATTAGACCTTTGGGCAATCTTCAGATTCAATGAAATAACCATTAAGTGAAAATCATTCTTCTCAGACCTGGAAATTACAATAAAGAATTCATATGAGCAGGCCTCGGTGGCACAGCTTGTAATCCCGTGCCTTTGGGAGGCTGAGGTGAATGGATTGCCTGAGCCCGCGGGTTCGAGACCCGCCTGGGCAGCGATACCTCATCTCTACTATAAATCAAAAACTCAGCCAGTGTGCTAGCGCACGCCTGTCATTCATGCTACTTGGAAGGTTGAGGCGGGAAGGATCACTGGAGCCCAGCAGGTCAAGGCTACAGTGCTCGGGAGCAGCCACTGCACTCCAGTCTGGTGACAGAGTGAGATTCCATCTCAAAAAAAAAAAAAGAAATCATATTAAGCCATAAACAATCAAGAATAGCCAAAATAATCTTTTCAAAAGAAACAAAGCTGGAGGTATTACTGTTCTAGACTTCAAACTTTACTGTATGTTTACAGTAATCAACACAACCTGGTACTGGTACAAGAATAGGTCCATAGGACAATAAATCAGGACAGAGAGCAAAATTCTAAAATTCTCAACCAACTCATCTTTGCAAAAACCTCTAAGACCCAATGGGTAATGGAGAACATATTCAGTAAATGGTGCTGGGAAAAGGTTGACAACCTGCACTAGATTAAAACAGGACCACTATCTATCACCATACACATTAACTCTAAATGGATCAAAAACCTAAACATCAAACACCAAATTATAATAATCCTAGGAAACGCAGGAGACACCATTAGGTAACCTGGAGGCAGAAACTAATTCCTCTTCAGAACCCTAAATACCCTTGCCTTAAGAAGTAAGTTAGACAAGTGGGATCTCATCAAATTAATATACTTCTGCAAAACAAAGGAAACCATCAGAAGAGCAGGGTTACAGCCAACAGAATGAGAAAAAGGATTCTCCACCTATATATCTGTAAAAAGACATAACATCTAGGATCTACAAGTAACTCAACTACTCAGAAAAATCAGACAAACATTCACTTCGAAAAGTGTGCAAAATACGTGATTGGACCCTTTTCATAAGAAAAGATGCGGGCAGCCAGCAGATACATGAAAATTGCTCACCCTCACTCATCATCAAAGAAATGCAAATGAAACCAATTTGAACTACAACATACCGCCTGAAAGACTGGCCATCATTAATAAAACAAACAATAACAGATTCAGGGAAGGATTTGGGAAAAAATAAGTGCTTCTACACTGCATTTGGACTGAAATGTAGAGCAACATCTTTGGAAAACAGTGTGGTGGCTTGTAAAAGGACAAGATATTGACTTACCATGTGACTCAGAAATTCCCCCGTTGAGAATTTACCTGGAGGAACTCAAAGCATTTTATAAAAAAGATACCTGCACCAGTATGTTTTTTGAAGTTCTAATCAAAATTGCAATAAAATATGGTACAACCTATGTTGCCCATCAAATCTGGAATGGATAAATAAAATGTGGTATATACACAGTGGAATATGACGCAGCCATAAAAAAGGACAGATAGAAGGATTTCGCAGAACATTTGGTGAAAATGAGGGAGGTCATTTTCATTGATTTATCACAGAAACAAACAACAGAGTTCCATATGTTCTCACTCATGAGCTAAACTTGATCACTCATAGTGCTGTAAGAAAATGATTAGCTGTAGTGGAAAACCGATTGGGGGACAGTATGCAAAATGCGTGTGAGATTGGCAGTGGAGGGATACTTCTA
>NW_006945180.1:0-495 GCF_000164805.1 Carlito syrichta | reverse complement strand
TAAGACATAATGCTGTACTATGCAACAAAGTGTCAGGTTTTTCTTATACTTTTAATCACCAAGCATTTACTATGAAGTACACAGCTAAAAGAGAATTTGGGACCCAGTTTATATAATCCAAAATAACATGGAGATGTACAAAGTAGTATTTGGGCTCTGCATTAGTTTAAAAATTTAGAGAATTGAAAATTCTGGAAAACTGATGAAAAAACTGCTAAAAGGCTGTTACACAATAATCAAAACATCCCAAAGTCTATAAACTAAAGAAAGTGCTAAAATATTATTTGGTTGTTCTATAACGAAGTCTCAAGAGAACCCCGTGACCATAATAATAAAACAACATCTTGGGAAACCCCCACAGTCCCCTCCCAATTTGGTAGTTTCTCGTCCTCTCAATACTCACTACTTTAAAAAAAAAGCCTACCTTATTTAGAGGATTTTTTTTTTGAGTTGGAGTCTCACTTGATCGCCCAGACTGGAGTGCAGTGGCCCCTT
>NW_006945179.1:0-749 GCF_000164805.1 Carlito syrichta | reverse complement strand
GCAGTGACTCATGCATGCAATCCCAGCACTTTGGAAGGCAGAGGTGAGAGGATTGCCTGAGCCCAGGGGTTTGAAACCAGCCTGGGCAACTTGATGAAGACTTGTCTCTATAATAAATCAAAAAATTAGCCGGGTGTGGTGGCGCATGCCTGTAGTTCCAACTACTTGGAAGACTGAGCCCAAAAGATCACCTGAGCCCAGCAGGTCGAGGCTGTGGGGGCTGTGAGCATGTTACTGCACTCCAATCTGGGTAATTGATAGAGTGAAAGAAAGTTGACTCCCCAAAATATCACTAAAACCATGTTTTGGTAAGACAGTGCTTGGGGTTCTTGAGATAAGGAGAGTACCACCTCAACAGAGCTTTTGTAGCAACTAGGAGGAAGGATCAAGGAGGGGATGTAGCTGGAATATTTGAGATTTTCAAATCTAAGTAAGGGTAAATTTTTTTTCTTCAACCAGACTTTAGTGGTTTCATTTTTTATTTTTATTTTAAAGATGTGGGGTGCAATTCAGGATTAGATATGCAAGTAGTTATCATACAGATCTTTTAATACGGTAACTTGGCTAGGATTTGTTAAGAATAATGATATGATACTTTAGGACTGATAAGATGAAGATTTTGAGGCGAGGGACTCAAAGTATATAAGCTATTGATTGATTCTATTGAAGAGTTGATAATCATTCAGGATTCTTCTAGAATAAACCAGAAATCTGTAGAGTATAAAGTCATGTTAATAGACACAGTCAGC
>NW_006945178.1:0-579 GCF_000164805.1 Carlito syrichta | reverse complement strand
TAACATTTAATGAAAAGTAACAAGCAGAAAATACAGAATCCAACAAAGAACATGAACACAAATTTTTAAGAGTGGAAAAAACTGTATTAAATTACTATACTGTATTATTTTCGAAAATTTTCAAGATTTATTATGCATTCTGCCTTCAGAATAGCACTTAGGTACACCGAATCTCAAGGTTCAGTTTTCTAAGAATTATTAAAGCTGGAATCTCCAAAAGGTTCAATTTAGGCAGAATAAAACATCCAGAATTTATGTGAGACACACTGTAGTTGTCAATTTTGAATGCAGAATTATACCACGTATTCAAACGTATTAAAAGGAAAAGGAGTTATCATTTGAGTATAATACACTTCTTAAAAAAATCAATCCCTGTATAATGAACATTTTAGGCACAATCCTTAATTGTAACCATTTTTAAAGTAAAAAATATATAAAAAATAGGATAAACAAAGTCAGTTGCATGTTTTACAGCCTAAATTTATTTATTTATTTATTTTAATTTTTAAAAATGTGGGGTGTAATTCAGGCTTAGATATACAAACATTGATTATGCAGGGTACCTCGTTGATGAGGTAG
>NW_006945177.1:0-779 GCF_000164805.1 Carlito syrichta | reverse complement strand
TATGCATTTTTAAGTTTCACAATAGGCTATGACATCTAAACTGTAATTTAGAAGAAGAAATGCCAAACTGAATGCTGATGCTGAAGCAAGGCCTTGGAGAGTGAGTTGTGGGGCAGATAGATGACAGTGGTTGAAAGGGATGAAACACCTCAGCAGTGAAGAAATAGTTTCTCAAAGAGGAGGTGGGAGAAAGCTCATGATAAATGTGACTTACCTCACAGTTTTGCCTTAGAGGATGAGAAAGAATTATTAAATAATATTTTATTGCTATAGAATTAAAATGACAGGCAAATTAGTTACTGGAAGAATATGTTGAATTCAACTTGTAAATAAGATACCATTACTTAGCCAAATGCATCATATAGAAAATTGCCAAGATCATTTCCCCCTGACTATCTTAATCTGTTCTTTCATAGGATTCAAGTTGCAGGGTGCTGACAAACCAGATCCAGAAATTCTGTTTTCCAAGTTTTTTTTTTTTTTGCTAATATACTAAGCCAATTCAAACTTCCTATACTTAACAGCTCAAAAAAAATAATGCTATTTATTCTGTGTCTGTTTAGTGTGCTTGTCATCCTCATGTGTATTTTTTGTGTGTTTTCTTACTCCCAACCCTCTCAACTCATTCCTATGAAAAGTGTTTTCTAGCTCATTATTTCCCTTATTTGACAAGGTCACTCTGAACTTCCTGCCAAACCATTGGCAGTATGATCTAGCTTAGTGACAGACTCCCTCAGGTCCTTCAATCAGAGGGCACAGTTCCCTTATATGGTGATCAT
>NW_006945176.1:0-4793 GCF_000164805.1 Carlito syrichta | reverse complement strand
TACAACATGGTTGTAATCAATTTCATGTAGCAGCCATGCCCATAGTTCTTTTCAGGTCATAGTTAACAGATCTGGCACATTTGTTGCTGTTTTTCAAACCAAAAGGGTTAATTTTTAAATTTAAAAGGTGTAAGCAAAGCCAGGGAATCAAGCATGTCAGTTTGTCAGTTATGACATGAGCCTTAGAACCTTGACATCATAAAGGGAGGGGGACCTTGACTACTGAGTGACCGTTTGGTTTCAAGGATTTGTCTATAGTGCTGTGCCCAGTGCTGTAGACATGATGGATTTTCAGTCCCAAGAACTGAAGAAAACAAGCTGTTCACAGCAATCCCAAAGCTTCCCCAGTGCTACGTGGCCATTCAAGGATCCACTGAACAAGGTAGTCTTTTAATAGATAAAATTTGATCATCCAAACAGACTGGTAGTCTCAGGAGGTGTCTTGTCTTGTTTACTCTAAAGCATATAAACTAGTTCTTAACTTTAGCACTGGTTTTCTGAAACACTATTCATGTTCACAAGTGCTACTGAGCTTGAGAAGACAGGCTTTGTGTTTTCAGAGGACATGATTATTCAACTTCATGGGAGATAATTTCTTGGGAGGTCTAA
The DNA here is from genome assembly GCF_000164805.1 of Carlito syrichta. NCBI lineage: Eukaryota > Metazoa > Chordata > Mammalia > Primates > Tarsiidae > Carlito > Carlito syrichta. The sequence continues at coordinate 4,184 of NW_006945176.1, read as the reverse complement.
GAAAATATCTGCCCTATTTTTGAAGAAGTTTTTATGTGCTGTTCTATCCAGTCAGCTTTACTTACTATGACTACTGACTCCAGTTGGAGCTTTTTATTGCACAACCAAATAATATTTAGCACTTTCTTGAGTTCAGAAAGTTTTTGATGTTTTTAGTTTCATTTGGTGTTCTTTATCAGTTTTCCTTTCAAGATCTGAACATTGATTTCATAGAAGTCAATTTTCAACAATTCTCAATTATCAGAATTTCTATGCTAATGTGAAGCCAAAATAATTACTTCTTTGTAAATCTCCATGATAGTCTGTTTTATATAAATTGGGCCAAAATCATCTTGTTTTATTTTTTACCCAAATTTTAAATGCTTGTTGAATTAGAAATATCAGCTTTACCTGGGTTTTTCTTGCAGAGTACAGCATTATGGCTTAGATAGAGAAAATGCCAGGTCTTTCAATGGAAATACACTTTTTTTTAAGTAGTTGCTTTTTTTTTGTATTAATAACACACAATATCTATAATTTTCTTAAGTTTTTTAAGCATATAAGATATTATTATTAATTATAGTCACTATGTTATACATTAGATCCCTAAAACTCCATTATAATTGAAGCTTTGTAACCATTGAACAGTGTCTCCCAGTTCTCCCACCTATAGGCCCTGGGCTACCACTGTACTTTCTCACTCTATAAGTATATATTTTTTTTTTTAATTTTACACAGGAGTGACATCATACAGTATTTTTTCTTTGTGTACCTGGCTCATGTCACTTAGCACAATGTCTTATACTTTCATCCATAAGGTTGATATTGCAAGATTGTTTGTTTTTAAATAGCTGAATAATATGCTATTATGTATATATAATGTATTTTCTTAATCAATACATAATCCAGAAACATTAAGGTTGTTTTCATAGCTTGGCCATTGTGACAATTCTGCAATGAACATAGGGGTGTAGATACTTCTTTGAGATACTGATTTTACTGATTTTATTTCCTTTCTTTATATATACAGAAAAGGGATTTCGGTGTTGTATGCTAGTTTTTTTATTTTTATTTTTGCAGAATACCCATAATGATTTTCATCCTGACTACCAATTTGAAACTCGCCAACTGTGTATATGATTTCTTTTTCTTCACATCCTTGTCAATACTTATCTCTCTCTGGTTGACATTATCCATCCGAACAGGCCTCAGATGATATCTTATTATTGGGTTGATTCAAGAGTGCCTCATGATTGGTGATGTTGCCACCATTTCATATACATGTTAGCAATTTGTATGTCTTCACTGAAAAGATAACCATTCTTGGGCTATTTTTTAGTTAAGGACGGATGACATCTTGACATGTGCTCCCTTTTGGAAAAGTGATGACAGAGACAAGACGTGTGTATGTTGCGTGGGGAGGTGGGGACTGCCTCATAGAATAAAGCATTTTATAGAACAACAACAAAAAAAGACAAAAACAAGGAAATGCACTTTTAAATATATAAATTGGTTTTAAATATTAGGGAAATGTGATTTTATTTTTTCTGCAGTAGTGAAGGGGAAACTTCGGATTACATATCTGTCATGTGTAATCAGAATTAAGTAGCAGCAAATACAGAGGGTACCAAAAAAGATGTACACCCATTTTATGAAAAGAAAAAAAGTGTGTTAAAATTATAAGATTTAATAAATTGAATACCAGTCACATTTTGACTTTTGCAATTTAAGAGGTGCTCAAAGTGGGTTACCATCAGTGTCCAGACAGTTCTGATTATGGCAAATGTCTATTAACATGTCTTAAAGTGTGTATACATTTTTTGACACCCCCGGTTTATGAAGAACTTCACAGTTATTAGAATGCTTTTGACAGCCTACTTTACTTTGTTCATTATAAGCTGATATATAGTAATACTTTTCCTCATTAAGCATTGTATATTATTACTATCATTGACATTTTGCCAGACTGAAGACATGGGTACTTTAAATTTTTAAATGGTTTTTTGACATATATCATGTATGTAAAGCATATTGTATATTATATTGTTAACTTCAAAAGAGTGTCTCCAAGGACACTTCAAACATAGTCCTCTATGGCTTTTGGCCCCTCCCCCTGAGCCCTTGGTTCTGTCGTCTAGATAATTTTGACAGTAATTTATGTGACATCCTTACCTTTGTATGAAAAGTAGCGATTTTTACAACTGAGCAGTTTTATGAGTCTGTTTCCTACCAGTAGATTTGGGGAACTAACAGCTGCCTTCCATTCTATACTCTTTCTGCCTTTCAGTATAACTTGGCAGTGTGTTTCTGCTGATATAAAATTCTCAAGAGCCTTATGGATGTTTTCACATATATTCATTTTATTAACTAGAAGTCAGCTCCACTGGTTTTTCTGAGATAATCTGTGTTTTTGTTTTCTGCCAAAATGACTGAGGAACAACATTCTTAAACTTTTTAGGGTCCCTCTAGTTATAGTAAAGGGATCTATGAGCCACATCCTTAATCTCCTCAAACAATCTTTTGTTTCCCTGTCATCCTTTAATCTTTATGAAGTTATAGTAACAGGTTGTACAACTACATACTCACCTTATTACAATTTTCTGTGCTTTGTATTGCAAAGTATCCTTTTACTTTTGTCATCTTTTCATATGTATAGACTGAGAATGCCCCAAATTATCAAGTTATTTTTCTCTTTTATTTAACAATCTCTCAATGTTTTTTCACATTTTTCTAAAAGTTACAAGATAAAAAGCCACTCATTTCAACTATTTGCTTAATATTTTCTTCACCTAAATATCCAAGTTTGCCACTTAGAAAGCCTGCTCTCCACATAAACGATAGGGCACAGTTTCCCTAATTTTTGTTGTGTTTGTCTGTTTCTGCCTACTTGTGACAAGACTCTCCCTTCTTCCATTTCTTAGGAACATTTTTCTCCTGAGCCCTTGGCAACAGTGCCTTTGAAATACTTATCTTTACCAACCATTTGGAATAATTTAGGTATTCTCCAAGGCACCCATGATAAAAGAACTACTTCACCAGAGGGCTCTAGCCCTTTCCTTGAGAAGGTCACCAATGATGAAAACACTTCACCAGAGGGCTCTATCCCTTTCCTCGAGAAGGGCAACCATGATGAAAACACCACTTCACCAGAGTTCTGTAGCCCTTTTCTCGAGAAGGGCACCCATGATGAGGGAACCACTTCACCAGAGGGCTCTCGCCCTTTCCTCGAGAAGGGCACCCATGATGAAAACACCACTTCACCAGAGGGCACTAGCCCTTTCCTTGAGAAGGGCACCCATGATGAAGAAAACAACACTTCACCAGAGGGCTCTCGCCCTTTCCTCGAGAAGGGCACCCATGATGAAAATACTTCACCAGAGGGCTCTAGCCCTTTCCTCGAGAAGGGCACCCATGATGAAAACACCACTTCACCAGAGGGCACTAGCCCTTTCCTCAAGAAGGGCAACCATGACGAAAACACCACTTCACCAGAGGGCACTAGCCCTTTCCTCGAGAAGGGCACCCATGATGAAGAAAACAACATTTCACCAGAGGGCTCTCGCCCTTTCCTCGAGAAGGGCACCCATGATGAAAACACCACTTCACCAGAGGGCACTAGCCCTTTCCTTGAGAAGGGCACCCATGATGAAGAAAACAACACTTCACCAGAGGGCTCTTGCCCTTTCCTCGAGAAGGGCACCCATGATGAAAATACTTCACCAGAGGGCTCTAGCCCTTTCCTCGAGAAGGGCACCCATGATGAAAACACCACTTCACCAGAGGGCACTAGCCCTTTCCTCGAGAAGGGCACCCATGATGAAAATACTTCACCAGAGGGCTCTAGCCCTTTCCTCAAGAAGGACACCCATGATGAAAACACTTCACCAGAAGGCTCTAGCCCTTTCCTCGAAAAGGACAGTCATGATGAAAACTCCACTTCACCAGAGGGCACTAGCCCTTTCCTCGAGAAGGGCACCCATGATGAAAACACTTCACCAGAGGGCTCTAGCCCTTTCCTCGAAAAGGGCACCCATGATGAGGCAACCTCTTCATCAGAGGGCAGTAGCCCTTTCCTCAAGAAGGACACCCATGATAAAAACACCACTTCACCAGAGGGCACTAGCCTTTTCCTTGAGATGGCACCCATGATGAGAGAACCACTTCACCAGAGGGCTCTAGCCCTTTCCTCGAGAAGGCACCCATGA
>NW_006945175.1:0-4546 GCF_000164805.1 Carlito syrichta | reverse complement strand
TGTTACTTATCCCTGGAGAAATATTTGGATAGGTGTGAACACATGTTTTCTTCAATTCTTGGGAATGAAAACCACCATGTCTACTACATTTGGCACAGAACTGTAAACAAGTGCTTGACGCCTAAGGATTGCTCAGTATTCAAGGTAGCTCCCATTAAGATGTCAATATTGTGAGGCTGATGTCATCATGCCAATTTGACATGCTTGTTTCCCTGATTTACTTACCTCTTTTAATGTAAAAATTAGCATTGTAGTCAATATACAGATTCAATGAAATAACCATTAAGTTAACGTCATTCTTCTCAGACCGGGAAATTACAATAAAGGATTCATATGAAACCATAAACAATCATGAATAGCCAAAAGAATCTCATTAAAATTAACAAAGCAGGAGCTACCGCAGTTCCAGACATCAAACTTTACATTAATCAACACAGCCCGGTATCGGTACAAGAACAGATCCATAGTACAATAGATAAGGACAGAGAATGAAATCCTCAAATTCATAACCAACTCATCTTTGAAAAAACTTCCAAAGCCCACTTGGTAATGGAGAACATGTTCAGTAAATGGTGCTGGGAAAAGGCTGACAACATGCACAAGATTGAAACAGGACACCTATCACCATACACATTAACTAAATGGATCAAAGACCTTAACGTAAAACACCAAATTATAATAATCTCAGAAAATGCAGGAGACAACATTAGGTAAACTGGAACCAAAAACTAATTCCTCTTCAGGGCCCTAAATACCCATGCCTTAAGATGTAAGTTGGCTAAGTGGGATCTCGTCAAATTAATATACTTCTGCAAAACAAAGGAAGAGCAGGGCTACAGCCAACACATTGGGAAAAACGATTCTCCACCTATATATCAGAAAAAGGCATAACATCTAGGATCTACAGAAACTCAACACTCAGAAAAATCAGCAAACCTTCCCTTTGAAGAGTGTGCAAAATCCGTGATTGGACACTTTTCATAAGAAGAGATATGGGCAGCCAGCAGACTCATGAAAATTGCTCGGCCTCACTTATCATCAAAGACATGCAAATGAAACCACTTTGAAACACCACGTACCCCCTGTAAGACTGGCCATCATTAATAAAACAAAAAATAACAGTGCAGGTCAGGATATGGGAAGAAATAAATGCTTCTACACTGCATGTGGACTGAAAAGTATTGCAACATCTTTAGAAAACAGTGTGGTTATTGTTAAGGGCCAAGATATTGACCTACCATGGGACTCAGTAATTCCCCTGTCGAGAATATACATGAAGGAACGCAAATCATTTTAACAAAAAAGATACCCACACCAGCATGTTTTTTGTAGCTGTAATCACAATTGCAATAAAACATGGTACCAACATTGTTGCCCATCAAAGCTGGAATGGAAAAAAATAAATGTGGTATATACAAAGTGGAACATTGCACAGCAATAAAAAAAACAAAACAGACTTAAGGATTTTGCAGAACATTTGATGGATATGAGGTAGGTCATTTTCAGTGATTTATCACATAAACAAGGAACAGAGTTCCTTATGTTCTCACTCATGAGCTGAAATTGATCACTTATAGTGCTGTAAGAAAGTGATTGCCAGTATTGGAAAATTGTTTAGGGGGAGGGATGAGATTGGCAGTGGAGGGTAACTGCTAAGAAAGGGAGGCACATAAGTCATCAACCAGGGACCTTGCATAATCAATGTTTTACACAAACTCTGAAATGTACCCACATTTAAAAAAATTAAAATCAATCAATCAATCATTAATGAAAGTTGTAAAACATGCAACTGACTTTTTAAATTAATTATATTTATTTTTAACTTTTAAAATGGTTACAATTCAGAGTTGGGCACAAATATTCATTATGAAGGTATTGATTTTTTTAAGAATTGTATAATACTCCAATAATAACTCCTTTTCCCTTTAATACGTTCTAATACATGGCATAATTCTGCCTTCAAAATTGAAAACTACAGTGTTTCTCACATAAATTCTGAATGCTTTATTCAGCCTAAATTGAAACTTGTTGAGATTTCAGATCTATATCATTCTTATAAATCTGAAACTTGAGATTCAGTGTACCTAATTGCTATTTCGAAGGCAGAATGCATAATAAATTTTAAAAATTTTAGAAAATAAAACAGTCTCGTAATTTAATACAGCTTTTTCCATTCTGAAAATTTGTGTACATTTTCTTGGTGCACTCTGTATTTTCTGCTTGTTAATATTGATTAAATATTAGAGATGTGCAATCCTTAGAGAAAAGTTTCCATAAGTATTTCAAGGAAATATAAAATCACATTCCCTTTATATTTTAACACAATTTATATTTTTAAAAGAGTATTTCCATTGAATCCCCTAGAATTTTCTCTACCTAAACATAATATTGGACTCTGCAACAAAGTATCCAATTAATCTGACACTTTTAATCAACAAGTTCTTTAAACGTGGCACACAGAAATAAGAGAATTTGGGGCCCAATATATATAAAGCAAAACAACATGGAGATTTACAAAGTAGTAAGTATTTGGCCTCTGCATTAGTATAAATATTTCGATAATTGAAAATTCTGGAAAACTGATTAAGATCTTAGAAAAGCAATGTTCAAATCCTGTAGGAAAAACGGCTCAAAGGTTGCTACAAAATATTTAAAACATCCTAAAGTTTCTAAACTAAAGAAAGTGCTAAAGTATTATTGTTTTGTGCTATAACCAAGCTCCAACAGGACTCAGTGACCATAATAATAAAAGACTACCTCGTGGGCAACCCCCTCAAGTCTCCTCCCAGTTTGGGTGTTTCTCGGTCCTCTCAATAAAGAGGACTTAAAAAAAAAGACTAACTCATTGAAAAGATTCTTGAATGGTCACTTTTTATGGAATAATTTTTGGATAGGTGTGAAAACATGATTCTCTTCACTTCTTGGGAAAGAAATCCACCATGTCTACTGCATTTAGTATAGCTCTGTATACAAGCGCTTGAAGCCTAAGGATTGCTTAGTAGTCAAGGTACCTCCCATTATGATGTCAAAGGTCTGAGGCTGATGTCATAAATGAAAATTTGGGATGCTTGTTTCCCTGACTTTACTTACCTCTTCTAATGTAAAAATTAGCATTTTAGCCAATCTACAGATTCAATGAAATAACCATTAAGTTAATATCATTCTTCTAAGACCTGGAAATTACAAAAAGAATTCATATGAAACCATAAACAATCATGAATAGCCAAAAAAATCTTATCAAAACAAACAATGCAGGAGCTATTGACGTTCCAGACTTCAAAACATTACTAGATGCTTACAGTAATCAACACAGCCTGGTATTGGTACAACAGTAGGTCCATAGGCCAATGGATCAGGAGAGAGAATGAAATCCTCAAATTCTCAACCAACTCATCTTTGAAAAACCCTCCAAGACCCACTGGTTAATGGAGAATATATTCAGTAAATGATGCTGGGAAAAGGCTGACAACATGCACAAGATTGAAACAGGACAACTATCTATCACCATACACATTAACTCTAAATGGATCAAAGACCTAAACGTAAAACACCACAGTATAATAATCTTCAAAAACGTAGGAGACACCATTTGGGCAACTGGAATTGGAAACAAATTCCTCTTCAGAGCCCTTGATACCCATGCCTTAAGAAGTAAGTTCGACAAGTGGGATCTCATCAAATTAATATACTTCTGCAAAAAAAAGAAACCATCAGAAGAGCAGGGATACAGCCAACAGAAAAGGAAAAAGGAATCCCCACCTATATATCTGTAGAAAGGCATAACATCTAGTATCTTAAAGAAACTCAAACACTCAGAAAAATCAGACAAACATTCCCTTTGAAAAGTGTGCAAAATACGTGATTGGACACTTTTCTTAAGAAGAGATATGGGCAGCCAGCAGACACATGAAAATTGCTCATCCTCATTTATCATAAAAGAAATGCAAATGAAACCATTTTGAAATACCACATACGCCCTGTAAGACTGGCCATCATTAATAAAACAAAAAATAACAGATGCTGATAAGGATTTGGGACGAAATACATGCTTCTACACTGCATGTGGACTGAAAGTAGAGCAACAACTTTGCAAACCAGTGTGGTGGTCTGTAAAGGGACAATATATTGACCTACCATGTGACTCAGTAATTCCCCTGTCTAGAACATACCAGGAGGAACTCAAATCATTTTATCAAAAAGACCTGCACCAGTATGTTTTTTGCAGGTCTAATCACAATTGCAATAAAACATGGTACCAACCATGTTGCCCAACAAAGTTGGAATGTATAAAATAAATCAAACATATACACAGTGGAATATTATGCAGTCATAAAAAAGGACAGATAGAAGGATTTTGAAGAAAGTTTGATGGATATGAGGTAGGTCATTTTCAGTGATTTATCACAGAAACAAGAACAGAGTTCCATACGTTCTCACTCATGTGCTGAACTTGATCACTTATAGTGTTGCAAGAATGTTATTGGCAGTAGGGGAAAACTGTTTAGGGGGAGGGGTGTGATTAGCAGTGGAGGGATACTGCCAGGAA
>NW_006945174.1:0-3432 GCF_000164805.1 Carlito syrichta | reverse complement strand
GGCATACCTCATCAACCAGGGACCCTGCTTAATCAATGTTTGTATATCTAACTCTGAAATATACCACACATTTGTAAAAAAATTAAAATAAATAATTAAATAAATAAATGAAAGCTGTAAAACATTCAATTGACTTTATTTGTTTATTCTACCTTTTATTTTTTTGCATTAAAAATGGTTACAATTCAGGGTTGGTCCTAGAAATATCCAAAATGCAGGGATTGATTTTTTAACAATTGTGTAATACTCCCTTGATAACTCCTTTTCCCTTTAATATGTTGGAATACATGGTATAATTCTGCCTTCCAAATTGACAACCACAGTGTTTCTCACATAAATTCTGAATGTTTTATTCAGCCTAAATTGAAACTTGTTGAGATTCCAGATCTACATCATTCTTAGAAAACTGCACTTTGAGATTCAGTGTACCTAAGTGCTATTCAGAAAGCAGAATGCACAATAAATCTTAAAAATTTTAGAAAAAAGAACAGTATCATAATTTAATACAGCTTTCTCCATTATTAAAATTTGTGTACATTTTCTTACTGCACTATGTATTTTCTGCTTGTTAATTTTGATTGTGTTACAGATGTGCAATCCATAGATGTTTCCCTTATATATTTGAAGGAAACATAAAATTACATTCCCTTTATATTTTAACACAATCTGTTTTTTTAAAAGAGTATTTCCAATGACTCCCCTAGTATTTTTTCTACCTAAGACATAATGCTGTACTGTGATACAAAGTATACGATTAATTTGGTACTTTTAATCAGCAAGCTTTTACAATGAAGCACACAGAAAACAGACAATTTGGAGCCCAATATATATAAACCAAAATAAGATGGAGATTTACAGAGTAGTAAGCATTTGTGTTCTAAATTAGTATAAAAATTTAGATAATTGAAAATTCTGGAAAGTTGATTATGATCTTACCAATAGCAATGTTCAATCGCTGTAGAAAAAACTGCTCAAAGGATGTTACACAATACTAAAAACATCCAAAAGTTTCTAAACTTTAGAAAATGCTAAAATATTATTTGGCTGTGCTATAACCAAGCCTGAACAGGACTCCGTGGCCATAATTAAAAAAAGAGTAACTCTTGGGCAAACCCCGTAGTTCCACTCCCAGTTTGGGAGTTTCTCGGGACTCTCAATAAAGACAGCCTTAACAAAAAAAAAAGACTACCTCGTTTAGAGGATTCTTGAATGGTCACTTTTCCTGGAGTAATTTATTGATAGGTGTGAAAACATGGATCTCTTCACTTCTTGGGAATGAAATCCACCATGTCTACCGCATTTGGCAGAGCACAAGTGCTTAAAGCCTGAGGATTGCTCAGGAGTCAAGGTGCCTCACATTATGATGAAAAATTTCTGGTGCTGATGTCATGAATGACAATTTAACATGATTGTGTCAATGACTTTACTTACCTCTTCTAATGTAAATATTAGCATTGTATTCAATCTACAGATTCAATGAAATAACCATTAAGTTAAGATCATTCTTCTCAGACCTGTAAATTACAATAAAGAATTCATATGAAACCATAAACAATCATGAATAGCCAAAAGAATCTGATCAAAAGAAACAAAGCAGGAGCTATCGCAGTTCTAGACTTCAAACTTTACTCTAGAGTAATCAACACGACCTGGAATTGGTACAAGAATAGGTCCATAGGCCAATGGATCAGGACAGAGAATGAAAACCTCAAATTCTCAACCATCTCATCTTTGAAAAAACTTCAAAGACCCAATGGGTTATGTAGAACATATTCAGTACATGGTGCTGGGTAAAAGCTGACAACATGCAAAAGATTGACACAGGACCCCTATGTATCACCATGCACATTAACTCTAAATGGATCAAACCTAAACGTAAAACACCAAATTATAATAATTTTACAAAACGCATGAGACACCATTAGGGAAACTGGAATCAGAAACTAATTCCTCTTCAGAACCCTAAATACCCATGCCTTAATGATTAAGTTAGATAAGTGGGATCTCACCAAATTAACGTACTTCTGTAAAACAAAAGAAACCATCAGAAGAGCAGGGATTCAGCCAACAGAAAGGGAAACATTATTTCCCTCCTATATATTTGTAAAAATGCATAACATCTAGGATGTACAGGAAACTAACACAGGCAGAAAAATCAGACAAACATTCCCTTTGAAAAGTGTGCAAAATACCTGATTGGACACTTTTCATAAGAAGGGATATGGGCAACCAGAAGACACATGAAAATTGCTCAGCCTCACTCATCATCAAAGAAATGCAAATTAAACCACTTTGAAATACCACAAAGCCCCTGTAAGACTGTCCATCAGTAAGAAAAGAAACAATAACAGATGCAGGTAAGGACTTGGGAAGAAATAAATGCTTCTACACTGCATGTGGATTGAAAAGTAGAGCGACATCCTTGGAAACAGCATGGTGGTTTGTAAAGGGACAAGATATTGACCTACAATGTGACTCAGTAATTCCCCTGTAGAGAATATACCTGGAGGAACTCAAATCATTTCACCAAAATGATACCTGCACTAGTATGATTTTTGCAGCTCTAATCACAATTGAAATGAAACATAGTAACAACCATGTTACCCATCAAAGTTGGAATGAATAAAATAAATATGGTACATACACAGTGGAATATTATGCAGGCATAAAAAAGAAAAGATATAATGATTTTGCAGAATGTTTGATGGATGTGCGGTAGGTCATTTTCAGTAATTTATCACAGAAACATAGAACAGAATTCCATATGTTCTCACTCATGAGTTGAACATGATCACTTATAGTGCTGTAAGAAAGTGATTGGGGAGGGGTGAGATTGACAGTGGAGGGATACTGCTAAGGAAGGGATGGGCATACCTCATCAATCAGGGACACTGCATACTCAGTGTTTTTATATCCAACTCTGAATTGTACCCCACATTTTATTTTCATTAATCAGTATTTTTTATTATGGTTTTGTGGGGTACAGTTAAGGGTTAGGTGTACAATTACGTTTCATTCAGGCACCCTGTTGATAAGAGGTGTTTTCCCATCCCCCGACAGATATTTGCTACTGTTAATCCCATCCCCCTCCCCCCCATAGCTTCCCAGTACCGTCAGTCATTTTCTTATAGTATTGCATTGGATGTTCAAGGTTCATTATATGAGTGAGAACATGTGATATTCGGATCTTTGTTTCTGTGAGAGGTCACTCAGTATTATAGACTCTAGTTCCATCCAGGTTGCAGCGAAATTCATGATTTTGTTCTTTTTTTATGACTGCGTAGTATTCCATCCTGTATATGTACCACATTTTTTTAATCCAGTCCTCTTTTGATGGGCAGCATGGTTGTTTCCAGGTTCTTGCTATTGTGAACAATGCTGCGATAAACATATGTGTGCAGGTATCTTTTTTATAGAGTGATTTGTGTCTTC
>NW_006945173.1:0-4002 GCF_000164805.1 Carlito syrichta | reverse complement strand
TTGAGACAGTAAACAATATACCTTTATATAATATCTTATTTAATTTTTTTTAAAAGGAAGCACATGGGATTAGCTATCTCTCACCTCTAAAAAATGGGCTTGGTAGCTTCAACACTGGGCTATTGCTAATATGTCTAGATTGTTTCTTCAATTTTTAAAATTGTTTCCTTTCTTCTTGTAATAATGTATTCTTGTAAGAATTTACGCTATAAAACATACAAACACAACACAAATATAACCCATAACAGAGTAGCATAGTATTTCTTGATAGAAAACAATTTTTTAATTCTAAAAATTGTAGATCAATTTATGTACAAAATTGATATGATTAATTGTAGAAAATATATGATTAAAAAAATCAAATTTTAAGCATATAGAAGAGAAAAAGTTATGCATTAAATATAACTGAAATTCTATAATAAAATATAATCTAATATTTTTCTGATAAAATAAACATATGTAAAATAGAAGAAAAATAGCTATAGCTCATGTCTTTGAATTTTTAAGTGCTGTCACGTGTGACATCATTTCAACAAGACAGGGAACTATTCTTGATCATACAATATTGACATAGCTTGATGACAAATGTGGTTGAGCTAGGAGACCTCAACTATCACTGCCCTAGTTCAGATTGTCAACATCTCTCATCTGGTTTACCCTGTCCAATACTCCTCAAATACATGTTCCAGAATGAATGACTTAAAACTTTAATCAAACAGTAATCATCATATGAATCATAAACAAGTTATCTAGTAGAATCAAAGATGTGGTCAAAAAGAGCATGTAGATTCTTTTTCTAGAAATGTGCTATTAGAGCTAACTGAGGTTACCTGTTGTTTTATTCATTGTAGCAATTCTTTTTGTTTTCCTGGTTTTAGTTATAATGAGGCCCTATTTATACCAAAACCATGAGTTTACTTCATATTCAAGCTAAAACACTTTTGACTTTTTGACAATTCTGATGAAGCATAGGGATCCAGAACATGTGTGTGTGAAGGGGGATGGGAGGTGAGTAAGGTTGTAGACCTTTTGAAGACATTTTTATGTAACTCTTATAACATTTATGTACCATTAATTTCCTTATCTGTATAACAGAAATAATGTCAGTCCTGCATACTTCACAGTGATGCTATGAAACGATAAGTAAAATGAGAATGCATGTAAAGGTTTTTCATAAAGCATGAAGTGTACAGAAGGTTCAAGTTATTTTCTATGATGAATACTAGTAAATTTATAATTGGGATGCACCTAAAAACAATTTCAGTGTTAAATGAAATTCAGTTCTGAGTGCGCACTCAGTCCTCATCTAACTCTGAAACCTCGTTTTGTACTCTCTATCCCTCTTTCCAGTAATACTGGCATTCCTTCTGCTCTTTGAACAAAGCAGGTAAATTTCCACTTCTAGGCCTTTCTCTCTCTTTAGTTAGCTATTCTCCCAGATTTCTGTATGACTGCCTTCTACTCATCATTGGATTTCAATTTTTTAATCATATTTTATTTTACTATAGAGTTGTGAGGTACAAGTAAGAATGAAGTTCACAAATAGGCTGCCCGCAGGTGAAGCTTGGGCCTTCAGCTGGTCCTCACTCCTGGGGTATAGGACCAGGTACCCTTTGTGTTGTTACATGTCCAGCCCCCTCTTCCCTCCCTCCTCTGGCAGTGCCCAGCAACTGTCAATTCCTCCTTTTGCGCTAATGTGATTAATGTTCAGGTCTCACTTATGAGTGAGAACATGTTGGTATTCAGTTCTTTGTTTCTGAGAAGGTATCATTAGAATTTAAATCTGCCAGATTTCAATCTTCTCAGAGATGTCTCCATCATTATCCAAGCTAATTGCACCACTGCCCCCCCCACTCCAGCCTCAGGTGATCATATTATTCTATTATTTTCTTTTTAGCATGTATTATCTCTATATCTTACTCCTTCTTTGCTTGCCTATTGATAGAATGATCACCATATAAGGGAACTGTGCCCTCTGATTGAAGGACCTGAGGGAGTCTGTCACTAAGCTAGATAATACTGCCAATGGTTTGGCAGGAAGTTCAGAGTGACCTTGTCAAATAAGGGAAATAATGAGCTAGAAAACACTTTTCATAGGAATGAGTTGAGAGGGTTGGGAGTAAGAAAACACACAAAAAATACACATGAGGATGACAAGCACACTAAACAGACACAGAATAAATAGCATTATTTTTTTTTGAGCTGTTAAGTATAGGAAGTTTGAATTGGCTTAGTATATTAGCAAAAAAAAAAAAAAACTTGGAAAACAGAATTTCTGGATCTGGTTTGTCAGTACCCGGCAACTTGAATCCTATGAAAGAACAGATTAAGATAGTCAGGGGGAAATGATCTTGGCAATTTTCTATATGATGCATTTGGCTAAGTAATGATATCTTATTTACAAGTTAAATTCAACATATTCTTCCAGTAACTAATTTGCCTGTCATTTTAATTCTATAGCAATAAAATATTATTTAATAATTCTTTCTCATCCTCTAAGGCAAAACTGTGAGGTAAGTCACATTTATCATGAGCTTTCTCCCACCTCCTCTTTGAGAAACTATTTCTTCACTGCTGAGCTGTTTCATCCCTTTCAACCACTGTCATCTATCTGCCCCACAACTCACTCTCCAAGGCCTTGCTTCAGCCATCAGCAGATTTCAGTTTGGCATTTCTTCTTCTAAATTACAGTTTAGAATTGTTCATAGCCTATTGTGAAACTTAAAAAATGCATAATTTTAATGGTCAGCGTATGTGTCTGTCTTCCCATTAGACTTCATTTGTAATACCAAATATGTCCTTGCAGTGCCTACTTACTACAGCACATAGCAGACATTCAATACATGTTTACATTTTATATTTGTCCTTAGTGTTAACTTTTTGCCATTGTGAATATGTTACTTTATTATTATGATTCAAATGTCTACATGGGCATTTTCTTTTGGAAAAAAATTTAAATGTAAAAAAAAGTCTCACAAATTTTTTACAAAAGAAATTAAAGACTGATGGGAGAAAGAAGTTTTACTGTATCTGACTATGCTGTCAAAGCCAAACATGACTCAGTTTTTCCATTTAACTGAAAAGAAAGCATATTGAAGAAAAGTCAAGAGACAGATGAATCTATATGTAACTTTCTTCTTCCAATTAATTTTTGCAGTCACTCAAGTATGTAAGCCATGTCATAAAGTAATTTGAGCATAAACAATAGAGCCAAGATTTTTTATTTGAATTCTGGCTCTGATTTGTTTGCTTGTTTGACCTTGAATACTTTGCTTAATATTCTACTCCTTAACTTCTTATCTATAAATGGGGATAATAATTGTACCTAATGGATAGGATTGAACTGGGGGTAATAGTTGTACCTAATGAATAGGATTCAACAAATATTTATTGAAGGTAATCTACATGCCAGGCCCTGCTCTTGGTACAAGGGATAGAATATAAAGAAGAAAAAAAAAGACAAACATTTCTTCTTCATAAAGTCTGTGCTCCAGTAAGCAGATAAATACACATGTACATACATGCATTAATGATGAGTGCTAAAGATAAAATTAACAAAAAGCAGAGAGAAAATATAGAAACTGTTGATGAGCAGGGGATTTGAAGTTTTAGACAAGGTGATCAGAGAAGGTCTCACTGAAAAGAACTTCATGAGAACTTGAAGAAAGTGAAGAGTTGGCCTTTTCTATTTCTATGGTGAGGACCTTCAAAGTAGAGGGGGCAGTAATTGCCAAGGCCTTGAGAAAGAAGTGTTCCTGGTAAGTTCCAGGAACAGCAAAAAACGGTCAGTGAATGGAGCAGAGTGATGAGGAAGGACTTATAGAAAGTAAGGGGTGTGTGTGTGTGTGTGTGTGTGTGTGTGTGTGTGTGTGTGTGGTGGGGCATGATCACATAGGGCCCTGTGAGACAAAGTAGAGGATACAATTAAATGTAAATATAGGCCTGGTGTGGTGGCTCATGCCTGTAATCCTAGCACCTTGGGAGACCAAGGCCAGAGGATGG
>NW_006945172.1:0-3559 GCF_000164805.1 Carlito syrichta | reverse complement strand
GGAGATTTTTAGAAACACTAAAGAAACAAGCTAACTAGGATTATTCTGTGAAAAAGGAAGCCCTACAGTAAAGGAGAACAAGAGGGATGGGGAAGACTCTCTTTTTGAGGATGAGTGTGTTTTTAACAGAGTACTGAAAGAAAAAGACAGAAAAAATTCAATGCCTACTTTGCTTTTTTATTTTTTATTTTTAGAGACGGGGTCTCACTATGCTGCCCAACTTAGACTCACTTGAAATCCTGGGCACAAGAGATTCTCCTGCCTCAACCTTCTGAGTAGCTGGGATTATAGGCATGTACAATCACACCCAGCCACATTTTGCTTTATTTTTCTCAAGAAGAAAGAGCTATGAGAAAGTACAACACAAATATTGTAAAATAGAAATGTATAGGCTGAGGTTCATGAGGTTCTAGTAAAGAATACTCATCTCTGCTTTATATGAATTAAAACCTTAGTCCAGAAAAAAAAACACAGATATATTCATACCAAAGGTCATAGAACATTTGGTAGTAATCTTAAGGGAATCATAGTGTATTTGTGACAATTACACTCCCTCCACAAACTTAAAAATATATAAACATGGCTTACATGCAATAGAAATTTATTTCTTGTTCAAGTCTGAACTTAGAATTCCCAAGTGTTGATGGCTGTCTTCTGAGGGTGAATTCAGGGAGCCAGGTACCTTCAATCTAAAGACTCTACCATCTCTAATAAATGACTAACCAGGCCACCATGCTAATCTGCTACAAGGCTTTGGAAAGAAAAGAGCACGGGGATTACCAATGGGAACTCTCGTGACCCAGGTCTGAAAGAGCACATCACTTGCATTCTTTCCATTGATTAGAAAAACAGTCACTTGACCAAAAACAAGTCTGAGAAGTGTAGTGTTGCTATGTACCTAGGAAGGAAAAGAATCAGGTTTGGTGACAGCCATTCTGCACCTAGATTATGAGACATCTGTCACAAAACTATACTTAGAGATGTATAATTCTAATTTCAAAAAATAAGGTTAAAATGGAGTTGAAGGGGGTAGAAACCACTTGGTGAGGACAAATAGTGATTTCCATTTGGAAGCTGTACTTCATCTTCTGCATATTACAACATTCAATAAATATGTGGTACTGTTGATAAAAGGAGTTGGGTGATGGTATCACAGTGAATTCTTCCTTAGACTAATGTGTCCAATGAGTGGTAATCATTGTCGCCTTGAAGGTAGTCTCTTGTACTGTGCCTTATGACTCTCCTTGCCCATTGAATTATATCATTTGATATTTTAATTAACAATCTGAATAAAGACAAATTTGGAGCTGACTCTGTAAAGTGGGATATTGAATGACACTATGTATGAAAGGATCAAGAGTAGTTTCAGAATGACCTCAGCAGTCTAGAACACAAGTCAGCAGAATTTTTTCTGAAAATGAGTAGGGAGTATTTTAGGCTTTTCAGGCTATGGGGTCTCTGTCACAACTGGTCATCTCTGCTGTTGTAGCCTAAAATAAGTAGGCATGTACATGAATGTATAGGCAACGCTGGGTTAAAGTAAAACCAAACTTAGAAAAACAGGTGGCAGGCCAGATTTGATCCATGAGCCATAGTTTGCTGTTCCCTGGTCTAAAAGAATGGGCTGAAATCTGAAGGCAAGAAATCTAATAAATGTATTTAATTAAGGCCAAAGGACAGTGAGCCTAACAATGTTATATATGGTATGTTCTTTCTAATCATAGAAGAGCTCCAAGATAGATACTATTTGCTCTTATTGTACAGATAAGAAAGCAATATCAATCAATAAATAAGTAAATAGTTTGACCTAGCTTTCACAGCTGAAAAACTTTATGAAAACTCATCATGCCACTTTGACAAAATGTTTGAGTGAATTGAGAAAGTAACAGTTAATTGCTTGAATAAAAGATGGAGGGAAACAGCACTACCCCTGGGAAAACCCTGAATTCTTCTATCTCTGATTTTATTCCAGTGTGTGACCTTGAGAGACTCACTTGGCTTCTCTGGGACTTCACTACCTAATGTATAAAAATGAAAGGCTCAACTAGATAAACACTAAGACCCCTCTCAGGTGAAATAGTTGAGGTTGTTATTAATATGTGAAAGAAAGTTGAGACTTATTCTTTGTAGCTCTAAAAGCACTACTTTTCAACCTTTTTCAAATGTAGTATTACCTGAAACCACTACATAAAACACAAAAGAGGCATTTTATAAGCCTACATGTGTTTTACAAGTTAAAATCAATATTTTCTGATTATAAAAATATTTATTGAGAAAATAAGGCTGATATGATACTACATTTTTAAACTCAGAGTTATAAATGATCAACAAATTCTTTGTAGCCATAGTGACTCAGCCTTATCCCCATTTTGTTTCAGTTGTTTGTTGGTTTGCTTTTGGTTGTGTTATATCAAGAAAATCTTTAATCACACATATAAAAGATCAAAAAAGTTAATATTTTTGCAAGCCCAGAACACTCTTCAAAATATAGAACTGGCAGGCAACACTTAACAAATGCATTGCTTGATAACACAAATCAGGCAGACTTCAGCATATTAAAAAATGATTAAAAGCATAAATGAAGCATTTGCAAAACACTGTATTACTCAAGGTAGACTAAACTTATGCTATGGTGCCAAATGAAACCCCAAACCTCAATGACTTGTTGAAAAAATTGTTTATTTCTTGATATATATTTTTTCCCTCATCAGTCGAATACCAAGCAAGGGAATTCCAGGTAAGGAAATTCCAGGTAAGGACTCTGATCCACATAGTTACTCAGGAATACAGGCTGGTGGAGGCTTCATCATCTTGTAGCTGTACCATCTAGGGTATACTGTATCCTTGGTTGCTGAGGTAGGGGCAAAGGCATCAGGAGTGTAAAACACTGTTTTAGACAGAGGCTATTCTTTACACTTGTGTGTAAAACGTGCACATCACTTCTGTTTAGTGATTGCCAGAACCCTTCTCATGGTCCTATTTCAGATGCAAGTGTGTGACTCACATGAACTAAATATGCAAAGCACTTGGAAGAAGTATAAAGCAGCAGATCTAACATGGCTTATAGTGAAAATGCAGGTTCCCAAATTCCCACCCTACAACTCTCAAATCATGATCTCTGGGTATAGTTGGAGATTTTGCATTTTTTAAAAAAGTTTCACAGCTGATTCTCATTATCAATAGTTAGGTACTGCTGTGAACAAGGGATAAAGCAGAGGAATGATGATAATTTGATCTGTGGATTTAAGATTACTCTGGTTGCAATTGAGAATGGCTTAAAGAGGGAGGGAAACTAGAATCTAGTGTGTGGTAGGATCCTTTATGGAGACACCGGACATGGAGGCTTTTTTTTTTTTTTTTTGCCAGGAAGCAATGTTTATTTGTGCTAGCACTGGCCTAGTGGATTTATATCCAAAGGCAGAGCCCCAAACACAGTGGGGCATTGCCTCATATACTTTTCACTAACTTCTTTTTACATTGTAATCTCTTTAACTTTGTCTCCCTTATGTGGCAACATACAGTTCAGTTGGATATTTTATGGCACAAGGTTGTAACAGGG
>NW_006945171.1:0-1462 GCF_000164805.1 Carlito syrichta | reverse complement strand
TCATGATTGTTTATGGTTTCATATGAATTCTTTATTGTAATTTCCAGATATGAGAAGAAGGATGTTCACTTGATGGTTATTTCATTGAATCTGTAGATTGCCCAAAAGGCTATTTTTACATTAAAGAAGTAAGCAAAGTCAGGCAAACAGGCATGTCAAATTGTCATTTATGACATCAGCCTCAGAACTTTGACATCATAATGGGAGAGACCTTGACTACTGAACAATTCTTAGGCTTCAAGTGCTTGTGTAAAGTGCTCTGCCAAATGCGGTAGACATGGTGAATTTCATTCCCAAGAAGTAAAGACAACAATGTGTTCACACCTATCCAAAAACTTCTCCAGGGATAAGTGACCATTCAAGGATCCACTAAAAGAGTTAGTCTTTTTTTTTTTTTAAGTAAAGCAGTATTTACTGAGAGGACAGAGAAACTCCAACACTGGGAAGGGACCTGAGGGTGTTTCCCACGATGTAGTAGTTTATTATTATAGTCACCGAATCCTACTGGAGCTTGGCTATAGCACAACCACATACTATTTTAGTACTTTCTTTAGTTTAGAAACTTTTTGTTGTTTTTAGAATTATGTCACAAACCTGAGCTGTTTTTCTAACAGGATTTGAACATTGCTTTAGCTAAGATCATCGTCAATTTTCCAGAATTTTCAATTATCTAAATTTTTATACTAATGGGGAGGCCAAATACATACTACTTTGAAAATCTCCATGTTATTTTTTTGTATATATATTGGACCCCAAATTCTCTTTGATGAGATCGCACTTGTCTAACTTACGTCTTACGGCATCAGTATTTAGTGTTGTGAAGAGGAATTAATTTCCAGTTCCAGTTTCCATAATGGTGTCTCCTGTGATTTTAAATGCTTGATGATTAAAAGTATCAAATTAAATGGATACTCTGTTGCAGAGTACAGCATTATGTCTTAGGTAGAGAAAATATGAGGGGATTCAATAGAAACACTCTTTTAAAATATAAATTGGGTTAAAATATAAAGGGAATGTGTTATTAGATTTCCTTCAGATATATAAGGGAAATTTTAGGGTTGCACAACTGTAACATTTCATCAAAATTAAGTAAAAAAATAGAGTACCCCAAGAAAATGTACACAAATTTTAAGAATGAAAAAATCTGTATTAAACTAAGATACTCTTTTATTTTCTAAAATTTTTAAGATTTATTATGCATTCTGCCTTCTGAATAGCAGTACACTGAATCTGAAGGTTCAGTTATCTAAGAATGATATAGATCTCGCATCTCAATTTAAATTTAAATTTAGGCAGAGTAAAACAGTCAGAATTTATGTAAGAAACACTGTAATTCTCAATTTCGAAGGCATAAATATACCATGTATTCTAATGTATTAAAAGGAAAAAGAGTTATCATTGGAGTATTATACACTTCTTAAAAAATAAATCCTTCCCTTATGAACATTTCTAGGCTCAACTC
>NW_006945170.1:0-1137 GCF_000164805.1 Carlito syrichta | reverse complement strand
GATAGACAGCACACAAAAACTTCTTCAAAAATAGGGCAGATATTTTCTTAGACCTCCCATGAAATTATCTCCCATGAAGTTGAATAATCATGTCCTCTGAAAACACAAAATCTGTCTTCTCAAGCTCAGCAGCACTTTTGAACATGAATAGTGTTTCAGAAAACCAGTGCTAAAGTTAAGAACTAGTTTATATGCTTTAGAGTAAACAAGACAAGACACCTCCTGAGACTACCAGTCTGTTTGGATGATCAAATTTTATCTATTAAAAGACTACCTTGTTCAGTGGATCCTTGAATGGCCACGTAGCACTGGGGAAGCTTTGGGATTGCTGTGAACAGCTTGTTTTCTTCAGTTCTTGGGACTGAAAATCCATCATGTCTACAGCACTTGGCAAAGCACTATAGACAAATCCTTGAAACCAAACGGTCACTCAGTAGTCAAGGTCCCCCTCCCTTTATGATGTCAAGGTTCTAAGGCTCATGCCATAACTGACAAACTGACATGCTTGATTCCCTGGCTTTGCTTACATCTTTTAAATTTAAAAATTAACACTTTTGGTTTGAAAAACAGCAACAAATGTGCCAGATCTGTTAACTATGACCTGAAAAGAACTATGGGCATGGCTGCTATATGAAATTGATTACAACCATGTTTTAAGAAGTCTACTATTTTTTATTAAGTTTATTTTTTAAGTGTAGAAGTCAGTAGTTTTAGTATAGTTACAAAGTTGTAACTCAACACCACTATCTAATTCCAGAATATAAAAAACTTAAAGAATTAATCTTTTTATTATCTATTGTAGCAGGATTTACTGAGGGGACAGAAAAGCTCCAACAGTGGGAAGGGACCTGAGGGGGTTGCCCTACCTTCTTATTTTTTGATAATTGCAGATTCATTTGCAGTTGTAAGAAATAATTCAGACTCTTTCAACCTTTGAGTTTTCCACAATGATAGTATATTTCAAAATTTTTGTATAGAACCATAACCAGTATATTCACAGTGGTACAATGAAGATACTGGACATTTCCATTTCTTCAAATACATTTTATATTACCCTTTCACAGTCACCTTTGTTGTTCCTATCAACTGCCAATCTGTTCTCCTGTCTATAATTTTGTCTTTTCAAAAATGTGATAT
>NW_006945169.1:0-948 GCF_000164805.1 Carlito syrichta | reverse complement strand
TACATCCAGCTAATTTTTTGATTTTTTGTAGAGATGAGGTCTTGCTGACCAGGCAGGTCTCGAACCCACGGGCTCAAGCAATCCACTCACCTCAGCCTCCCAAAGGCGCGGGATTACAGGCTGAGCCACCGAGCCCGGCTTGTTTGTCATGTTATAGAGGGAGACAGATGTATGCATTTCATGCTAAAATCCCATGCATTAATACGATTGGTGAGCTAAGACTATACTACTAAGAGAATATCTGACTGAGATGGAAAATCCTGTAGTCATTCAGAATGTGAATTCTGAATTTTCCTTTGGACAGTTTAATTTCCTGGAGACTGTTTCTTTAATGTGGAAAATGGGAGTAATAATAATTGCTATCTCAAAAAAAAGGAACAAAATCATGAATTTCACAGCAACCTGGATGGAACTAGAGTCTATAATACTGAGTGACCTCTCACAGAAACAAAGATTCGAGTATCACATGTTCTCACTCATATAATGGACCTTAAACATCCAATGCAATACTATAAGAAAATGACTGACAGTACTGGGAAACTATGGGGGGAGGGAGATGTAATTAACAATAGCAAATATCTGTGTGGGAACGGAGAAACACACCATATCAATCAAAAACATAGCTTCAGAATTTTATCAAAACTTTTTTTACACTAGAAATTGTTCAATATGTTTTATTATTATTATGATTATTCTCCAGTTTATATTGGCTATGAACACTCAACTACACCATGGATATTCATAGTTCCCTACTTCTGAACCAATTTGGACTAAGGTACTTTCAGACTTAAGAGTGCAGAATCTGGGATGGTTGTTAGCTTGACGTCCCTGTATCTGGAGGGAGGCCACTGAAACACAGCCATTCTCTAATGCATCCTCTGATTTCATATTTCAGAGAATATGTTGTAGTGGGAAGCCTTGTACCCGAATCCTGTCATTTACCCTTCC
>NW_006945168.1:0-4979 GCF_000164805.1 Carlito syrichta | reverse complement strand
GCCCAGGGCTTGGCCCTGGCCCAAGCGGGGCTGCTTTCTGGGAGTGTCCTGACCATTCCACCAGAACGATGGCAAGCAGATTTACCTTTTTCTTCAGTTTTTCATCTGCTTCTCATCAGACCTCTTGGTCTCAATTGACAAATACCTTTGTTGCAACCTCTAATAATTAGCCAGCATTCATCTAGCAAAGACCTCTAACTTCTGCAGTTTGTGTTGGATGTCCCCTGAGCCTGACCAACAAAAGCTGCATTGACCACTCGCTGATTTCCAGCTCCTTCTGGTTTGAAGTGGGTGTAAAAGTAAAACACTTTGCATAGCCTCACAGAATTGACCTGGACTTTCTTCAGGTCCCTGGAGCACCTCTAAGGTTTTACTCGTGTTCATAGCCTTTTTTCCTCCTTCCTTCAGATCACTTAAAAGTGCCTTTTGGTAACGCTTGAGCATTTGGAATTCCCAACCATCGTTAGGGTCCCATTTGGAGGAACTGACTCTGGGTGTAGGCGTGAGCATTCACCATCCCTGCAGGGGTGTGTTCTAGCCATTTTAAAGTGGCCTGAGTAATTCAGTGGTGTTCTTCAGTATTAAATATAGTAAGGAGAAACTGGCAGCAATCAGTCTAAGTGGGCTTGTGGGTCTGGATGATGGACTGCATTAGATCAATCAGATTGAGGTTTCTCAGTGTATGAGGGGATATGGGTGGTAGAGGGCTGATATATAAAAGTACATTGACCCCCTGGGATCTGACCATCTTGACTATAGTAGAGAACAGGCTTCTTGAGCTCTGGTCAGCATTTTGAGAGAATCATCTTGATATTACAGTTCTCTTCTAGACAGACTTTTAACCAAGGTGGCAGGAAAAGGACTATATCTTGCTGACAGTCAATGTAAGGAAATTTGTCAGGGTGGCCTGGGTCCCCCATAATGACCAAACACTCTGCTAACTAGTTCTTTGTCTAGTGGCCTCTTGGAGGACCAGCCCACCCTGAACAAAGGCCAATCTATTTCACAGACTATATGGAGTTTTCTGGGAGTCAACTTAATACCCATAGTCCCCTAAATAACCCCTTTTGAAATTCTTCATCATACACTCTAGGGTGTAAGCTTACTCCATTTGCCACCCATTCCCTCCCTCTAAAAGATGACAATCACACATGAGAAAGGGAAAAGAAAGGGATGAATACTCGCTTCATCCATCTCCAGCCGCTCTCCTCGCAGAGATATTTCAAGTGCCTCTTAGCAATTTGTAGGTTGGTGTAAGCCCCCATCTAGGTTTCAATTCTGGATTTCTCCTGCCTCTACTACTGCCCTAAGCCATATAAGGTCACCATAGATCTGCAGATTGGTACTCTACTCTCACTTTGTTGCCAAGCGGAATCTCATTCATTCACACTCACATGTTTCCAACCCGCAGCCCAATGCTCTAGAGTCACGGTTTTGTGCCCTGTGGGATAACTTGGGCAACTCTTGGAGGTGATCATGCTCTCCTTCTAGGGGCAGGCTTACCAATCAAACCCAGGTTCTTACCAGTCTGATGGGCAGTGCTCCCTTGGCTGGTTCCTGGGCCTCACCGGGTTCCTTTGTGCTCCTGGGGTCCTTGCCCTGGCATGTCAGGAGGGCTAGTCTCCTATGGATCAATTGGTCCACTGGTGCCAGGTGAGGTCACCTCTCCTGGTGTCCTGGGTGGGTCACATCCCAGTGATAAGGGAGGTGAATCACCATCTCTGTAGCCCAGATGAACCCCCAGAGATGTGACACAAAACCTTTAGAAAGAGACAGGACACTGAGGCTTCTTTGCCAGGAAGCAGCATTTATTTGTGCTGGCACTGGCCCAGCAGATTCACATCCAAAGGCTGAGCTCCAAACACAGCAGGGCGTTGCCTTATATACTTTTCACTAACTTTTTATATTCTAGCCCCTTTGTCTCCCTTACATGGCAAAATACATTTCAATTGGGTATTTTATAGCACAGGGTTGTAACAGGGTTACGTGTGTACACTTAGACATTGACTACACCATGTTACTTTCTCTTTGTTCTTGGAAGACCCTCACCACAAGGAGATTTCATTTTATCACACAAGGTATAGGATTTAATAAGCAAACATACATGCATGTGCTTATATATCACACTGTATGCTAACAGGACTGGGTCAATCTAAGCACCTAGCCACATGGTTGTTATTTTCTCTATGTATTTTAAGAATCTCATTCCCACCCCTTCCTTCCTGACTCCTAGAAAACCAGTAGGATAGGTACAAAGTGGCTGTCAATGACTCGTTTAATTCATTTAATAAATGCTGCTGATGGTGTTGGCTGTAGAGCAGCTCAGCAACCAGGTGCCCCTGGATGGGAGTTGGGGAATGATGTGGGTGGGAGTGCCCTGCTTATATTTTGAGAGGTGACTAGAAATGGTCAGACAACACTTCAAGTCTATTAGGGCAGTTCACACTTGCGTTTTGAATCTGGTTATGTGTCTGTTGCTTTATAGGAAGACTGAGAATTAAAAACAGTTTTGCAACAGGAGAAAATTACCAGCTCATGATTCTTCTTGCAAATCAAACCTGTCAGGTCAGGGCTGGATCATTTCAAGATTGGCCATCCAGATTGGGTTTCTCTTCTTATGTGCTGACTGCTTTGTGGCTGATTCACCTGAAGTTATTAGCATCTCTCCCAAATAGTGTTTGGGGTGGGAGGCGGGGAGTTAGAGAACCACCATAAACTTTGCTCGGCAGTTATGAGTTTGCTCAGCACTTACGAATTTGCTTAGCACTTACCAGTTTACTGCTCATGTATCACAGCTGAAGTAAGTAAACAATTGATAAAAACTTGACACTGCTGCCCAGCACTTTTATAGAGATGGGTGGACTTATAGGTGGGTTCTCTTTTTATTGTCATGCTTCATTTTGTTTTGTATCAACACAGCCATAGGTTCATCTCTTCTTCCCACAGAAGAACAAAAAAACAACTACTTAATTACCAGTTTCAGGTTAAAGCTAGAAACCTGTATTTTGGCCTAAAAATATCTAATAATTAGCCATAGTTTTAGGTTCTTTCTGAATTATTTTGCCTCTTCTTTTTGACTTTTCCATTTTTTATTACCATTAAAAAATTACCAACCAAAGATATGAGAGTTGTTTCTAATAATTATGACCTAAAAAAAATGTAGGTTAGAAAAATTTAACTGTTATATAACTTTAAGATATTTAATATTAATATCTAAAATTAATATATCAAAATAAAGCACTTGATACACTAAAAACACTTTGCTTATCACCTTTTTAGGTTAAGAATAAGTGGCAAAATTCTATTCAATAAATACAAGAAGTTGCAGCAACATGTGAAGACCTATTACAGAATTTAGAGAGGAAAAGAAGTGGAATAAGAATGGAAAGAAAAATAATAGAGATAAAAAGACAGAGGGCAAGACTTCCTCATGTCTATGCATGCAGTCCCTGTGGCAGACACACACTCTTTACTACAAACCCACAGAAAGTATAGGCAAAAAAAGAAACTTCCAGTAGAAAAAGAAAAAGAATGAGAATCTCTATCCTCAGAATGTAGCATTGCTTTTTGAGGATTCTGATCAGCTATTGTTCCTAAAGACTTTTAAAGCTTTCTTGAGCTTTCACAACTTTAGACATCAGTAATACCCCTTGGCATTTTTCTCAGAGCTGAATGTAATTGATTCAAAAGCCCCAGAAGCTGCCACATTCCAGGTAGGGTGTATTTGGGGCTGTAATTATATAATTGTAATTATAGTGTTCAATAGGATATAAAAATGGGACTGAAATAATTCTATTGCAATTTGAGTTATCATGACCTAAGTTTCAATTATAATTCTTAATTTTGGTATTGCTGGGTCCTTGTTTGTCTTGACTGTCATGCAGTGTTTTCTCTGATATGTGAGAAAGTTAATATTTTTGGACAGTTTTCAAAACTGAGAAAAAGTTATTTAGTTTTTAGTAAAAGGTTGTAATGATTATATCCAGGGTTGGCATCTAATAGAAGGGAATTATTTAAAAATCAATTGTAGGTTCTTTCCCACTCTGTTGAAAGGTCATGTTAAATATTTATCATATACTCTTCATGCTGTGATCATGGTTGTATCCAAACAACCCTACACCTCCTCTCTTGGTCATAACTGATAAGGAGTTTGAATGCTATCAAACACAACTGATACAGAGTTTCAATGCTATCAAAACTCTTTTAGTGGAGAAAGAAACACTATCACTTTACATTTCAAGGTTAACCAATCTGGCTATCTACCAAGTTAGGCTTTAGGTTACTGACCGATCCAGATGTACTGATTTATAATAGATTCTTGCCTTAGTTTCTAACATGTATGAAACCTCTTTGCTTAGTGTTATTCTCCTTTATTGATTGTATCAGTGGTTGTGTTTATCACTTCAAAAATTTGAGTGCTGACATTTCTATCTCATAAAATAGTTACCAGGTTAACAAAACATACTTACTATGACTTAACAGAATTATCTCTCCATCTTGTTCTTTCAGGATTCAATTGTTCTTTTCTGAGTTTATTAATAAAACTAGCCTTATAAGGAGAAAATAGATCTTTTACCATTTTGCTTAAAAATTTGCAGATGCATGGTGCTCATACACCCCAATGTCTGTGTTTTCTCAAAATATTATTGTTCGGGGTTCCATGTTAAATCCCATTTTATTTCCTAATATTCAACAGTTTTATCTGCATTAAAAGGTCTTCTAAAAAGGTAATGAATACAATATTGTATCTACTCATAATAATTTTAGTGAGTGAGGAGATATGGCAGGGAATGGTTAGTAATAGAAAAACCATTTGATATAATCTTTACAAAGGGATACAGAAGTAATCCTGAATTGAGAGAGCTTGGTATATGGAATGACTGGTAGAGATGGGCACTGAGATAGGAACAAAAGGCCTGAGAAGACCAAACATTAACCAGGACTTCAGTCACTAGCCAACATAAACCAACAAATAAAAA
>NW_006945167.1:0-826 GCF_000164805.1 Carlito syrichta | reverse complement strand
TTTGGAAACTTGGGATCAGGTTGGAAAAAATATTAAGAAATGGTATACTACC
The DNA here is from genome assembly GCF_000164805.1 of Carlito syrichta. Taxonomy (NCBI): domain Eukaryota; kingdom Metazoa; phylum Chordata; class Mammalia; order Primates; family Tarsiidae; genus Carlito; species Carlito syrichta. The sequence goes on along the minus strand of NW_006945167.1, from coordinate 774 downwards.
AACGGGGGAACTCAAATGCCTGAGGACGTTTATTCTCTGTGGAATATACTAAGACAAGCTCTTATGACTAATCCTTGTTACAGTACTTTTTCTCAAACTGAGTCTGCCACTCCGTTGCTCAGTAGAACTTCTTCTAGAGTTTCTAAAATTATGCTAACCCAAGAGGAAGGACAATCTGACTCTGAGGAAAGGGAGAAAGAGGAACCCCCCGCTTATGGCTCTGATGATCAACATTCCCCTGAGGATGAAACAGATTTAAATAAGGAGGCTGCCAAGTATCACAATCCTGATTGGCCTCCCCTTACTTTGCCTACTGCTCTTCTGTTTTCCCTTATGCCTCCAGAAAATAAGGTAAGAAAGTATAAGCCAGGGTTTAGAGGAGCTTTGCAGCAGGCTCATGAACAGGGGGAGTTGTTACATTGCTTCCTTGTTTCTTTTGAATTTGAGAACCCACGATGAGAAGTTTTGCCTTTTAAATTACTCAAGGAGACTAAAACACCTTGTCATGATTATGGGCCTACCGTGCCCCCTACACTCTCTCTTTAATAGAGGGATTAGGGGTGCAATGGATGGTTCCTTCTAATTGGCAACAATTGGCTAAAACCTGCTTATCTGGAGGAGAGTATTTACTTTGGAGAATGGAGTATGAAGATCAGGTGCAAATTCAGATGGCAAAAAATCAAAATTGGCCACCAGATACATTTGTTATTGATAAAGATATGCTGACAGGTACTGGGCAGTATGCCATATACAATGCTCAAGTAGTTTTCCCTA
>NW_006945166.1:0-3409 GCF_000164805.1 Carlito syrichta | reverse complement strand
AATATTTAAAATAGAAATGTATAGGCTGAGGTTCATGAGGTTCTAGTGAAGAATACTCATCTCTGCTTTATATGAATTAAAACCTTAGTCCAGAAAAAAAAAACACAGATATATTCATACCAAAGGTCATAGAACATTTGGTAGTAATCTTAAGGGAATCATAGTGTATTTGTGACAATTACACTCCCTCCACAAACTTAAAAATATATAAACATGGCTTACATGCAATAGAAATGTATTTCTTGTTCAAGTCTGAAATTAGAATTCCCGAGTGTTGATGGCTGTCTTCTGAGGGTGAATTCAGGGAGCCAGGTACCTTCAATCTAAAGACTCTGCAATCTCTAATAAATGACTAACCAGGCCACCATGCTAATCTGCTACAAGGCTTTGGAAAGAAAAGAGCACGGGGATTACCAATGGGAACTCTCGTGACCCAGGTCTGAAAAGAGCACATCACTTGCATTCTTTCCATTGACTAGAAAACAGTCACTTGACCAAAAACAAGTCTGAGAAGTGTAGTGTTGCTATGTACCTAGGAAGGAAAAGAATCAGGTTTGGTGACAGCCATTCTGCACCTAGATTATGAGACATCTGTCACAAAACTATACTTAGAGATGTATAATTCTAATTTCAAAAAATAAGGTTAAAATGGAGTTGAAGGGGGTAGAAACCACTTGGTGAGGACAAATAGTGATTTCCATTTGGAAGCTGTACTTCATCTTCTGCATATTACAACATTCAATAAATATGTGGTACTGTTGATAAAAGGAGTTGGGTGATGGTATCACAGTGAATTCTTCCTTAGACTAATGTGTCCAATGAGTGGTAATCATTGTCGCCTTGAAGGTAGTCTCTTGTACTGTGCCTTATGACTCTCCTTGCCCATTGAATTATATCATTTGATATTTTAATTAACAATCTGAATAAAGACAAATTTGGAGCTGACTCTGTAAAGTGGGATATTGAATGACACTATGTATGAAAGGATCAAGAGTAGTTTCAGAATGATCTCAGCAGTCTAGAACACAAGTCAGCAGAATTTTTTCTGAAAATGAGTAGGGAGTATTTTAGGCTTTTCAGGCTATGGGGTCTCTGTCACAACTGGTCATCTCTGCTGTTGTAGCCTAAAATAAGTAGGCATGTACATGAATGTATAGGCAACGCTGGGTTAAAGTAAAACCAAACTTAGAAAAACAGGTGGCAGGCCAGATTTGATCCATGAGCCATAGTTTGCTGTTCCCTGGTCTAAAAGAATGGGCTGAAATCTGAAGGCAAGAAATCTAATAAATGTATTTAATTAAGGCCAAAGGACAGTGAGCCTAACAATGTTATATATGGTATGTTCTTTCTAATCATAGAAGAGCTCCAAGATAGATACTATTTGCTCTTATTGTACAGATAAGAAAGCAATATCAATCAATAAATAAGTAAATAGTTTGACCTAGCTTTCACAGCTGAAAAACTTTATGAAAACTCATCATGCCACTTTGACAAAATGTTTGAGTGAATTGAGAAAGTAACAGTTAATTGCTTGAATAAAAGATGGAGGGAAACAGCACTACCCCTGGGAAAACCCTGAATTCTTCTATCTCTGATTTTATTCCAGTGTGTGACCTTGAGAGACTCACTTGGCTTCTCTGGGACTTCACTACCTAATGTATAAAAATGAAAGGCTCAACTAGATAAACACTAAGACCCCTCTCAGGTGAAATAGTTGAGGTTGTTATTAATATGTGAAAGAAAGTTGAGACTTATTCTTTGTAGCTCTAAAAGCACTACTTTTCAACCTTTTTCAAATGTAGTATTACCTGAAACCACTACATAAAACACAAAAGAGGCATTTTATAAGCCTACATGTGTTTTACAAGTTAAAATCAATATTTTCTGATTATAAAAATATTTATTGAGAAAATAAGGCTGATATGATACTACATTTTTAAACTCAGAGTTATAAATGATCAACAAATTCTTTGTAGCCATAGTGACTCAGCCTTATCCCCATTTTGTTTCAGTTGTTTGTTGGTTTGCTTTTGGTTGTGTTATATCAAGAAAATCTTTAATCACACATATAAAAGATCAAAAAAGTTAATATTTTTGCAAGCCCAGAACACTCTTCAAAATATAGAACTGGCAGGCAACACTTAACAAATGCATTGCTTGATAACACAAATCAGGCAGACTTCAGCATATTAAAAAATGATTAAAAGCATAAATGAAGCATTTGCAAAACACTGTATTACTCAAGGTAGACTAAACTTATGCTATGGTGCCAAATGAAACCCCAAACCTCAATGACTTGTTGAAAAAATTGTTTATTTCTTGATATATATTTTTTCCCTCATCAGTCGAATACCAAGCAAGGGAATTCCAGGTAAGGAAATTCCAGGTAAGGACTCTGATCCACATAGTTACTCAGGAATCCAGGCTGGTGGAGGCTTCATCATCTTGTAGCTGTACCATCTAGGGTATACTGTATCCTTGGTTGCTGAGGCAGGGGCAAAGGCATCAGGAGTGTAAAACACTGACTGTTTTAGACAGAGGCTATTCTTTACACATGTGTGTAAAACATGCACATCACTTCTGTTTAGTGATTGCCAGAACTCTTCTCATGGTCCTATTTCAGATGCAAGTGTGTGACTCACATGAACTAAATATGCAAAGCACTTGGAAGACGTATAAAGCAGCAGATCTAACATGGCTTATAGTGAAAATGCAGGTTCCCAAATTCCCACCTACAACTCTCGAATCATGATCTCTGGGTATAGTTGGAGATTTTGCATTTTTTAAAAAGTTTCACAGCTGATTCTCATTATCAATAAGTAGGTACTGCTGTGAACAAGGGATAAAGCAGAGGAATGATGATAATTTGATCTGTGGATTTAAGATTACTCTGGTTGCAATTGAGAATGGCTTAAAGAGGGAGGGAAGCTAGAAGCTAGTGTGTGGTAGGATCCTTTATGGAGACACCGGACATGGAGGCTTTTTTTTTTTTTTTTTTTTTTTTTGCCAGGAAGCAATGTTTATTTGTGCTAGCACTGGCCTAGTGGATTTATATCCAAAGGTAGAGCCCCAAACACAGTGGGGCATTGCCTCATATACTTTTCACTAACTTCTTTTTACATTGTAATCTCTTTAACTTTGTCTCCCTTATGTGGCAACATACATTTCAGTTGGATATTTTATGGCACAAGGTTGTAACAGGGTTATGTATGCACACTAAGACATTAATTATGTCATGTTACTTTCTCTTTGTTCTGGGAAAACCCTTACCACATTCCTCCCTTTGATGCTTGGGCCCTTCTAGGGTTAAAAAGCATCACCTTGGTTTAGGGTTTGGTACTTCATTTATATAACATCATTATATGTACTGCTGTTTTCCTTTTGACCATGGTCTCATCAAGGCTGGAGG
>NW_006945165.1:0-3775 GCF_000164805.1 Carlito syrichta | reverse complement strand
TTTTTTTTTTTTGAGTTGGAGTCTCACTCTGTCGCCCAGACTGGAGTGCAGTGGCCGCTCCCGGCCACCGCAGCCTCGCTTGCTGGGCTCCGGCGATCCTTCCACCTCAGCCTTCTGAGTAGCCGGAATTACAGGCGCGCGCTACCACGCCCGGCTGATTTTTTGATTTATTGTAGAGATGAGGTCTCGCTGCCCAGGCGGGTCTCGAACCCGCGGGCGCAGGCAATCCACTCACCTCAGCCTCCCAAAGGCGCGGGATTACAGGCTGAGCCACCGAGCCCGGCTCAATTTGATATTCTTGATGTCCTGACTTTACTTAGCTCTTTTAATGTAAAAATTTGCCTTGCTGTCAATCTACAGATTCAATGAAATAAGCATTAAGTTAACATTCTCCTTCTCAGACCTGGAAATTACAATAAAGGATTCATATGAAACCATAAAGAATCATGAATAGCCAAAAGAATCTTATCAAAAGAAACAAAGCAGGAGCTATCACAGTTCCAGGCTTGAAACTTTCTCTATGTTTACAGTAATCAACACAGCCTGTGTTGATACAAGGATAGGTCCATAGGACAATGGATCAGGACAGAGAATGAAATCCTCAAATTCTCAACCCACTCATCTTTCAAAAAACCTCCAAGACCCACTGGGTAATGGAGAACATATAAAGTAAATGGTGTTGGGAAAAGGCTGACAAAATGCACAAGATTGAAACAGGACCCCTATCTATCACCATACACGTTAACTCTAAATGGATCAAAGACATAAACGTAAAAAACGAAATTATAATAATCTTAGAAAAATCAGGAGACATCTTTAGGGAAACTGGAACCGGAAACTAATTCCTCTTTAGAAGCCTAAATACACATGCCTTAAGAAGTAAGTTAGACATGTGGATCTCATCAAATTAATATACTTCTGCAAAACAAAACAAAACAAAATCAGAAGAGCAGGGATAACACCAACAGAATGGGAAAAATGATTCTCCACCTATGTAATTGTAAAAAGGCATAATATCTAGGATCTACAGAAGCTCAAACATTAAGAAAAATCAGACAAACATTCCCTTTGAAAAGTGTGCAAAATACGTGACTGGACACTTTTCATAAGAAGAGATATGGGCAGCCAACAGACACATGAAAATTGCTCAACCTCACTCATCCTCAAGGAAATGCAAATGAAACCATTTTGAAATACCACATACACCCTGTAAGACTGGAAATCAGTAATAAAACAAGCAATAAATGATGCAGGCCAGGATTTGGGAAGAAATAAATGCTTTTACACTGCATGTGGACTGAAAAGTACAGCAACATGTTTGGAAAACTGTGATGTGGTTTGTAAAGGGACAAGATATTGGCTTACCATGTGACACGGTAATTCCCCTGTAGAGAATATACCTGGAGGAACCCAAATCATTTTACAAAAAAGATACCTGCACCGGTATGTTTTTTACATCTCTAATCACAATTGAAAAAATAAAAAAAACATGGTGGCAAGCATGTTGCCCATCAAAGCTGGAATGGATAAAATTAATGTGGTATATACACGCTGGTATATTATGCAACCATAACAAAGGACAGATAGAAGGATTTTCCTGAAGGTTTGATGGATATGTGGGAGGTCATTTTCACTGATTTATTACAGAAACAAAGAACAGAGTTCCATATGTCCTCACTCATGAGCTGAACTTATAGTGCTGTCAGAATGTGATTGGTAGTAGTGGAAAACTGTTTAGAAGGAGAGGTGAGATTGGCAATGGAGGGATACTGCTAAGGAAAGGAGGGGCATACCTCATCAATCAGAGACCCTGCATAATCAATGTTTGTATTTATAACTTTGAATTGTACCCCACATTTTAAAAAATTAAAATAAATAATTACATAAATGAATAAATGAAAGCTGTAAAATATGCAAAGGACTTTATTTGTTTATGCTATTTTTTATTATTCATTTTACTTTAAAAATGGTTACAATTCAGGGTTGGGCCTAGAAATGTTCATTATACAGGGATTGATTTTTCAAAAATTGTATAATACTACAATGATAACTCCTTTTCCCTTTAATACATGGGAATACATGGTATAATTCTGCCTTTAAAATTGACAACTACAGTGTTTTGCACATAAATTCTGAATGTTTTATTCTGCCTAAATTGAAACTTATTGAGATTACAGATCTATATCATTCTCAGAATACTGAGCCTTGAGATTCACTGTATCTAAGTGCTATTCAGAAGGCAGAATGCATAATAAATCTTAAAAATTTTATAAAATAAAACAGTATCGTAATTCAATACAGCTTTTTCCATTCTTAAATTTTGAGTACATTTTCATGGTGCCCTCTGTATTTTCTGCTTTTTAAGTTTGATTAAATGTTACAGATGTGCAATCTTTACAGAAAAGTTTCCCTTATATAATTTAAGGAAATATAAAATCACATTCCCTTTATATTGTAACACAAGTTATATTTCTAAAAGAGTATTTCCATTGAATTCCTTCGTATTTTCTCTACCTAAGACATAATGCTGTAATGTGCAACACGGTATCTGATTAATCTGATACTTTTATTCACGAAGCATTTAAAATGAGGCACACAGATAAAGAGAATTTTGGGGTCCAATGTTTATAATCCAAAATAACATGGAGAATTACAATGTAGTAAGTATTTGGACTCTGCATTAGTATAAAAACGTATATAATTGAAAATTCTGGAAAATTGATTATGATCTTAGCAAAAATAATGTTCATATCCTGTATGAAACAGTGCTCAAACGCTACTGCACAATACTAAAGTCATCCAAAAGTTTCTAAACTAAAGAAAGTTTTGAAATGTTGTTTGGTTGTTCTATAACGAAATCTTAACATGACTCCGAGACCATACTAATAAAAGACTACCTCTTGAGCAATCCCCTGTGGTTCCCTCTCAGTTTGGGGGTTTCTCGGTCCTCTCAATAAACACTGCTTTAAAAAAAAAGACTACATCGTTTAGAAGATCCTAGAATGGTCACTTATCCCTATAGAAATTTTTGGGTAGGTGTGAACACATGGTTCTATTCACTTGTTTGGAATGAAATCCACCATGTCTACCGCATTTGGCAGAGCACTGTACACAAGTGATTGAAGCCTAAGGATTACTCAGTAGTCAAGGTGGTTCCCATTATGATGTCAACGTTCTGAGGCTGATGTCATAAATGACAATATGACATGCTTGTTTCCCTGACTTTACTTAAGTCTTTTAATGTAAAGATTAGCCTTTTAGTCAATCTACAGATTCAGTGAAATAACCATTAAGCTAACATCATTCTTCTCAGACCTGGAAATTGCAATAAAGCGTTCATATGACACCATAAACAATCATGAATAGCCAAAAGAATCTTATCAAAAGAAACAAAGCAGGAGCTACTGCCGTTCCAGTTTTCAAGCTTTACTATATGTTTACAGTAATCAACACAGTCTGTTATTGGTACAAGTATATGTCCATAGGCCATTGGATCAGGACAGAGAAAGAAATCTTCAAATTCTCAACTAACTCATCTTTGAAAAAACCTCCAAGACCCACTGTGTAATGGAGAAAATATTCAGTAAATGGTGCTGTGAAAAGGCTAGCAGCATGAACAAAATTGAAACAGGACCCATATCTATCACCATACACATTAACTCTAAGTAGATCAAAGACCTAAACGTAAAACGCCAAGTTATAATAATCTTAGAAAACGCAGGAGACATCATTAGGGAAACTGGAACTGGAAACTAATTCCTCTTCCAAGCCCTAA
>NW_006945164.1:0-3767 GCF_000164805.1 Carlito syrichta | reverse complement strand
CCAAGAAAAAAGATACAACTCAAAATACTAAAATTAAGAAGAAAAGAGCTGATATCACTATCAATCTTACAAAAAAGAAAATGATTATAAAAGAATATTATGAACAACAAATTAGAAGACTTACATTAAATGAACAAACTCCTAAAAATTCCAGACTCAAGGAGAAATATTGAATTTGAATGCACACATGCACGTGCACACACACACACACACACACACACACCACAATATACACACACACATGAGGGGGGACACAGAAAAAAAACAATTATTTTTTGGAGGGTGGGCTGCTTGTAGTATGGGCATCCCCCACTGGGTAAGTGTTCTAGAAACCCATCAGCATCAGTATCAGCTAGTGTTGTTGTGATAGGCTACATCTGGCTTCGGTGAAAATTTTAAGATTCTTTAAACGTGTTTGCCCATTTCATGATGGGTGATTTACAAGCATTCCTGGCCACATCGTGCTGAGTGGCCAGCAGTTTCTGACCAAAAAAATGGACAAGACCCTGTGCTCTACCCTCCCTATTCACCAGATCTTGCCCCAAACAACTTTATTTTTTTGTTACCCTGAATGGAAAAAGTCCTCAAGGGGAAACATTTTGCTGATGTGGTGAAAGAAAAAACAGCAGAAGCACTAAAAGGCATCAAAATGGACAAGTTAAAAAACTATTTTGAGCAGTAGAAAAAACATCTTGATAGTTATATTGCATCAAACAGAAAGTACTTTGAAGGTGACTGAAGTTTAAACATGTATGAATAAATAATCTTTATAAATAAATTCCATTTTTTCAGTCTTTTCTCATATTATGTAAAGAATTACAGTAATTTAAAATATTCCCACAAAGACTAGCTCAGGCCCAGAAGCCTTACACTTTCCTACTCATTATAATGAGTAGGTCAGTATTGCCCTTATTGACAAAAACAGACAAGGATTTCCCAAGGGAAGAAAACTACAAACCAATGTTACACCTATTATGAATATAAACATAAAAATCCTCATCAAAATACCAACAAACCAAATATAGCATACTATTATACACTATCCCTGAATGTTATCTCAGAAATGCAAGGGTGGTTTAATGGACAAATATTGATTCACATAACACTATATTCTTAGAATAAAGGAGAAAAAAGCACAAGATCATATCCATAGTAGCAGAGAAAGCATCTGACAAAAATTCAACATTCATGTATGATATAAAAACTATCAAAAATTAGACATACAATGGTGTTTCCTAAACCAGAGAAAAGGACATACAAAAACCTCACAGATAATATCGTACTTAATGGTGAAGACAATGCTGTCCCCTCAAATTTGAGAACAAAACAATGATATCTGTTCCGCAAACTTCTATTTAATATTGTACTATAAGTTTTAACTACAACAATCAGGTAGAAGGAAGGAAGGGAGGAAGGGAGGGAAGAAGGAAGGAAGGAAGGGAGGGAGGGAGGGAGGAAGGGAGGGCGGGCATTTGGATTAGAAGGGAAAAAGTAAAACTGCCTTTATTTACAGATGACATGATCTTGTATATAGAAAATCTTAAGTAATCTACTTAAAAACTACTACAACTTATGAATGAGTCCAGCACCATTGTAAGACCAAGATCAGTATTTAAAAATCAATTTTATTTTTATACACTAACAATGACAATCTAAAAGAAAGAAAATAATTCCATTCACAATACCCTTAAAAATAAAATACATATAAATAAATGTAACAAAAGAAGTACAAGATTTGTATACTAAAAAGCATAAAATATTTCTGAATGAAACCAAAATCTACATAAATGGAAAGACATCTTTTGTTAATGGAATACTTATACTGTGAATATGGCAATACTTCCTATATTGATCTACGGATTTAATGCACTCTCTGTCAAAATCACAGCTGACTTTCATCTTTGAAGAAGTTGACAAGCTAATCCTAAAATTTATACGGAAAGCAAAGGACTCAAAATAGTTAAAACACTCTTGATAAAGAAGACTAAAATGGGAGGACACACACTTTCCAGTTTCAAAACTTATTGTAAAGCTACATTAACCAAAATAGAATGGTATCAGCATGAGTTTATGAATAGAATTGAGACTCCAGAACTAAAACTTTATATTTATGGTTAACTGATTTTTTTTTAATAAGGATTCCAAAACAATTGAATGGGGGGAACAAATCATCTTTTTAGCAAATGGAACAACTGGATAGCCAAACATAAAGGAATGTGGACCCCTTCCTCACACCAAGCATGAAAATTAAAACTAATTAGTTTAAAGACCTAATATAAGAGCTAAAAAATAAAATAAAACCTATAGAAAAAATTAGTTAATCATTATGATTTGGAGTTAGGTAATGATTTCTTAGATATGATGCAAAGAACAGAAGTGATGAAAATAAAAATTAATAAATTGGCCTTCACCAAAATGAAGCTTTTTTGCACACTGAAAGACACTATCAAGACCTGGCAATTCTACTCCTATCTATGTACCCAGGGGAAACAAAAACAAAGAAATCTAGCTATATGGATGTTCTTCACATTATTCATAATAGCCACAAAGTAGAAATAATCCAAATGTCCATCAACTAATGAATAGATAAATAAAATGTGATACATGTATACAATGGAACATCATTTGGCAGTAAAAAGGAATGAAGTACCAATACATGCTACAACGTGAATTAGTCTCAGAAACATTAAGTAAAACAACCCAGATCTCCAAAATAAATTTTATATGATTCCATTTACATAGAATGTCTATAAAAGGTAAACCATAGAGACAGCAGGTAGATTAGTGGTTACTTAGGGCTTCAAGTGAGACTGGGAAGTGGTTACAAATGCATAAGAGGTTTCTTTTTGATGTGATGCAAATGTTCAAAGATTAGATTTTGGTGACGGTTTTACAACGGTGTAATTATAGTCAGGTAAATTGTATAATTTTAACAGGTGAATTTTATGGTCCGTAAATTATATATCAATAAAGGTGTTTTTTTTTTTTTAACGAGGTGAAGGGTAGTTTTAGAAGCAGTCGAGATATATAGGAAACTTTTTTTTAAAAAAGCTGAGAGGGACTTATGTGGCTGATCTGGATATGTAGGTAGGATAAGGAGAAAGAGGAAAGCCACTATAGTGGAGGGAGATGAAGCATACAACAGAGAATATAAGGTTGTCAAATTATAGACAACATAAACCAGACTATCAAAAGTAAATTTGGAGGAAAGGCATGGACAGGAATAAGGACCTCCTTCTAAGGCAAGATAGGGAGAGGAGCTTGATGTAGATTAAAGAGAAAAGGGAAAGAAAAATGAGTGTTCATAGTGAAGGCCTATGATTTTCTGGGTCATATAGAAGGCAAAGTAACATGTTCAAGTGATGAATTTGGTAACTTCAGGAGAATTATGACAGTTCAGACAACAAATGTAGAGCATAAAAGAGAAAGCAGACAATATGGTAAAAGGATTTTAAAGACATTAGGCTCAGCTGAGTTTAAATTAAAAAATTGTAAGGCACTCAGTCATCAAGGCAATACATTTTTTTCTCCAGTAGTTCTAGTCTTCCATGAAACAGAAGCAGAAAAAACTACGTACTTTGTACCTGCAAATTTATATTTGAACTGGCAGAATACAGACTCCTTCTAAGGTCAGATATAAATGTGCAGCTCTAATCAGGTACAAAAAACTCAAATATTTTCTGAAAAGCAAAAGAAACCATCAAGAGAGCAGGAGACAGCCCGAAGAATGGGAAACAAATATTTGCCAACTGCATATTTGACAAAGG
>NW_006945163.1:0-762 GCF_000164805.1 Carlito syrichta | reverse complement strand
AAACTATGAAGTGAAAATGTGGGGCACAGAAAGATATGTCGGGAAGTGGCAACAGCTGGCCCCACATCTTCTTTGTAAATGAGATGGAGAGGTATCTGGATCAATAGAAGCATGAGATTCCCATGCACAACATACCAAAGTACAAGTGTAAAAGAATATGAGATGTTATATCTAGATACAGGATAAAATAAAGCTTTCATAAAACAGACTATAAAAGTTGCCAGCAGCATAAGGTGGTTATGGGAGTGCTTAATCTTTTCCAATATCTACTAGATCAGAGTTTCTCAATGTGAGAGATGGTAGCATACCCCCAAAATCCAACTATGATGAACAAAGTCATGAATAATCTTAATAAGACATCAAAATGGGGAGAAGCCACTGTATTTTGGCAAGATATTTTCTGAGCTTACCTCTTAAAAGAAACAGAAGAACAGTACATTTCCAAGGACAAGAAAGAGTGGCTTAAAAAACTAAAAAGAGCGTCAGAAAGGTCAAAACACAGAGGGAGATTTTTAGAAACACTAAAGAAACAAGCTAACTAGGATTATTCTGTGAAAAAGGAAGCCCTACAGTAAAGGAGAACAAGAGGGATGGGGAAGACTCTCTTTTTGAGGATGAGTGTGTTTTTAACAGAGTACTGAAAGAAAAAGACAGAAAAATTCAATGCCTATTTTGCTTTTTTATTTTTTATTTAGAGACGGGGTCTCACTATGCTGCCCAACTTAGACTCACTTGAAATCCTGGGCACAAGAGATTCTCCTG
>NW_006945162.1:0-770 GCF_000164805.1 Carlito syrichta | reverse complement strand
AACCATTTTAAAAGTTAAAAATAAATATAATTAATTTAAAAAGTCAGTTGCATGTTTTACAACTTTCATTAATGAATGATCGATTGATTTAATTTTTTTAAATGTGGGTACATTTCAGAGTTTATTGTAAAAACATTGATTATGCAAGGTCCCTGGTTGATGACTTATGTGCCTCCCTTCCTTAGCAGTTACTCTCCACTGCCAATCTCATCCCTCCCCCTAAACAATTTTCCAATACTGGCAATCACTTTTCTTACAGCACTATAAGTGATCAATTTCAGCTCATGAGTGAGAACATAAGGAACTCTGTTCCTTGTTTATGTGATAAATCACTGAAAATGACCTACCTCATATCCATCAAACGTTCTGCAAAATCCTTAAGTCTGTTTTGTTTTTTTTATGGCTGCATAATGTTCCACTTTGTATATACCACATTTATTTTTTTCCATTCCAGCTTTGATGGGCAACAATGTTGGTACCATGTTTTATTGCAATTGTGATTACAGCTGCAAAATACATGCTGCTGCGGGTATCTTTTTTGTTAAAATGATTTGCGTTCCTTCATGTATATTCTCAACAGGGGAATTACTGAGTCCCATGGTAGGTCAATATCTTGGCCCTTAACAATAACCACACTGTTTTCTGAAGATGTTGCAATACTTTTTAGTCCACATGCAGTGTAGAAGCATTTATTTCTTCCCATATACTGACCTGCATGTTATTTTTTGTTTTTTTAATGATGGCCAGTCTTACAGGGGGTACATGGTGTT
>NW_006945161.1:0-624 GCF_000164805.1 Carlito syrichta | reverse complement strand
CCATAGTAGCAGAGAAAGCATCTGACAAAAAAATTCAACATTCATGTATGATATAAAAAACTATCAAAAATTAGACATACAAATGGTGTTTCCTAAACCAGAGAAAAGGACATACAAAAACCTCACAGATAATATCGTACTTAATGGTGAAGACAATGCTGTCCCCTCAGATTTGAGAACAAAACAATGATATCTGTTCCGCAAACTTCTATTTAATATTGTACTATAAGTTTTAACTACAACAATCAGGTAGAAGGAAGGAAGGGAGGGAGGGAGGGAGGAAGGGAGGGTGGGCATTTGGATTAGAAGGGAAAAAGTAAAACTGCCTTTATTTACAGATGACATGATCTTGTATATAGAAAATCTTAAGTAATCTACTTAAAAACTACTACAACTTATGAATGAGTCCAGCACCATTGTAAGACCAAGATCAGTATTTAAAAATCAATTTTATTTTTATACACTAACAATGACAATCTAAAAGAAAGAAAATAATTCCATTCACAATACCCTTAAAAATAAAATACATATAAATAAATGTAACAAAAGAAGTACAAGATTTGTATACTAAAAAGCATAAAATATTTCTGAATGAAACCAAAATCTACATAAATGGAAAGACAT
>NW_006945160.1:0-9129 GCF_000164805.1 Carlito syrichta | reverse complement strand
AAATTCACTTCCATATCTTTATTAAAATTGTAAGAAAACATCTACATGAATGGTAGTATAACTGTAGAAATTATCAGATACATGCCATTGTGCTAATGGCATTCACAATATATAAATTTACTAGCTAAAGAATCATCATTCTGTTAGCAATAAATTATTTTGCACACAGCTATCATGTTCCTTTGCCATATGGGCTTAGATCACACCTTTCTTTTAGTCCCAGATCCCTCTATTCGAGTTGCAGTTAAATCAAATTGGTGCAAAGAGGACTTGAGAGACTAGGGTGTCTTAAAGGGGACATCATAGCTTTTAAAACTATTAAGTGAAAATGTGGGGCACAGAAAGATATATCAGGAAGTGGCAACAGCTGGCCCCACATCTTCTTTGTAAATGAGATGGAGAGGTATCTGGATCACTAGAAGTATGAGATTCCCATGCACAACATACCAAAGTACAAGTGTAAAAGAATATGAGATGTTATATCTAGATACAGGATGAAATAAGACTTTCATAAAACAGACTATAAAAGTTGCCAGCAGCATAAGGTGGTTATGGGAGTGCTTAATCTTTTCCAATATCTTCTAGATCAGAGTTTCTCAATGTGAGAGATGGTAGCATACCCCCAAAATCCAACTATGAAGAACAAAGTCATGAATAATCTTAATAAGACATCAAAATGGGGAGAAGCCAGTGTATTTTGGCAAGATGTTTTCTGAGCTTACCTCTTAAAAGAAACAGAAGAACAGTACATTTCCAAGGACAAGAAAGAGTGGCTTAAAAAACTAAAAGGAGCATCAGAAAGGTCAAAACACAGAGGGAGATTTTTAGAAACATTAAAGAAACAAGCTAACTAGGATTATTCTGTGAAACAGGAAACCCTACAGTAAAGGAGAACAAGAGGGATGGGGAAGACTCTCTTTTTGAGGAAGAGTGCATTTTTAACAGAGTACTGAAAGAAAAAGACAAAAAATTCAATGCCTACTTTGCTTTTTTATTTTTTATTTTTAGAGACGGGTCTCAATATGCTGCCCAAGTTAGAGTCCCTTGAAATCTTGGGCACAAGAGATCCTCCTGCCTCAGCCTTCTGAGTAGCTGGGATTATAGGCATGTACAATCACACCCAGCCACATTTTGCTTTATTTTTCTCAAGAAGAAAGAGCTACTAGAAAGTACAACACAAATATTGCAAAATAGAAATGTATAGGCTGAGGTTCATGAGGTTCTAGTGAAGAATACTCATCTCTGCTTTATATGAATTAAAACCTTAGTCCAGAAAAAAAAACACAGATATATTCATACCAAAGGGCATAGAACATTTGATAGTAATCTTAAGAGAATCATAGTGTATTTGTGACAATTACACTCCCTCCACAAACTTAAAAATATATAAACATGACTTACATGCAATAGAAATTTATTTCTTGTTCAAGTCTGAAATTAGAATTCCCGAGTGTTGATGGCT
This sequence comes from Carlito syrichta, assembly GCF_000164805.1. Classification (NCBI taxonomy): domain Eukaryota; kingdom Metazoa; phylum Chordata; class Mammalia; order Primates; family Tarsiidae; genus Carlito; species Carlito syrichta. The sequence continues at coordinate 7,667 of NW_006945160.1, read as the reverse complement.
GTCTTCTGAGGGTGAATTCAGGGAGCCAGGTACCTTCAATCTAAAGACTCTGCCATCTCTAATAAATGACTAACCAGGCCACCATGCTAATCTGCTACAAGGCTTTGGAAAGAAAAGAGCACGGAGATTACCAATGGGAACTCTCGTGACCCAGGTCTGAAAAGAGCACATCACTTGCATTCTTTCCATTGACTAGAAAACAGTCACTTGACCAAAAACAAGTCTGAGAAGTGTAGTGTTGCTATGTACCTAGGAAGGAAAAGAATCAGGTTTGGTGACAGCCATTCTGCACCTAGATTATGAGACATCTGTCACAAAACTATACTTAGAGATGTATAATTCTAATTTCAAAAAATAAGGTTAAAATGGAGTTGAAGGGGGTAGAAACCACTTGGTGAGGACAAATAGTGATTTCCATTTGGAAGCTGTACTTCATCTTCTGCATATTACAACATTCAATAAATATGTGGTACTGTTGATAAAAGGAGTTGGGTGATGGTATCACAGTGAATTCTTCCTTAGACTAATGTGTCCAATGAGTGGTAATCATTGTCGCCTTGAAGGTAGTCTCTTGTACTGTGCCTTATGACTCTCCTTGCCCATTGAATTATATCATTTGATATTTTAATTAACAATCTGAATAAAGACAAATTTGGAGCTGACTCTAAAGTGGGATATTGAATGACACTATGTATGAAAGGATCAAGAGTAGTTTCAGAATGATCTCAGCAGTCTAGAACACAAGTCAGCAGAATTTTTTCTGAAAATGAGTAGGGAGTATTTTAGGCTTTTCAGGCTATGGGGTCTCTGTCACAACTGGTCATCTCTGCTGTTGTAGCCTAAAATAAGTAGGCATGTACATGAATGTATAGGCAACGCTGGGTTAAAGTAAAACCAAACTTAGAAAAACAGGTGGCAGGCCAGATTTGATCCATGAGCCATAGTTTGCTGTTCCCTGGTCTAAAAGAATGGGCTGAAATCTGAAGGCAAGAAATCTAATAAATGTATTTAATTAAGGCCAAAGGACAGTGAGCCTAACAATGTTATATATGGTATGTTCTTTCTAATCATAGAAGAGCTCCAAGATAGATACTATTTGCTCTTATTGTACAGATAAGAAAGCAATATCAATCAATAAATAAGTAAATAGTTTGACCTAGCTTTCACAGCTGAAAAACTTTATGAAAACTCATCATGCCACTTTGACAAAATGTTTGAGTGAATTGAGAAAGTAACAGTTAATTGCTTGAATAAAAGATGGAGGGAAACAGCACTACCCCTGGGAAAACCCTGAATTCTTCTATCTCTGATTTTATTCCAGTGTGTGACCTTGAGAGACTCACTTGGCTTCTCTGGGACTTCACTACCTAATGTATAAAAATGAAAGGCTCAACTAGATAAACACTAAGACCCCTCTCAGGTGAAATAGTTGAGGTTGTTATTAATATGTGAAAGAAAGTTGAGACTTATTCTTTGTAGCTCTAAAAGCACTACTTTTCAACCTTTTTCAAATGTAGTATTACCTGAAACCACTACATAAAACACAAAAGAGGCATTTTATAAGCCTACATGTGTTTTACAAGTTAAAATCAATATTTTCTGATTATAAAAATATTTATTGAGAAAATAAGGCTGATATGATACTACATTTTTAAACTCAGAGTTATAAATGATCAACAAATTCTTTGTAGCCATAGTGACTCAGCCTTATCCCCATTTTGTTTCAGTTGTTTGTTGGTTTGCTTTTGGTTGTGTTATATCAAGAAAATCTTTAATCACACATATAAAAGATCAAAAAAGTTAATATTTTTGCAAGCCCAGAACACTCTTCAAAATATAGAACTGGCAGGCAACACTTAACAAATGCATTGCTTGATAACACAAATCAGGCAGACTTCAGCATATTAAAAAATGATTAAAAGCATAAATGAAGCATTTGCAAAACACTGTATTACTCAAGGTAGACTAAACTTATGCTATGGTGCCAAATGAAACCCCAAACCTCAATGACTTGTTGAAAAAATTGTTTATTTCTTGATATATATTTTTTCCCTCATCAGTCGAATACCAAGCAAGGGAATTCCAGGAAAGGAAATTCCAGGTAAGGACTCTGATCCACATAGTTACTCAGGAATCCAGGCTGGTGGAGGCTTCATCATCTTGTAGCTGTACCATCTAGGGTATACTGTATCCTTGGTTGCTGAGGCAGGGGCAAAGGCATCAGGAGTGTAAAACACTGACTGTTTTAGACAGAGGCTATTCTTTACACATGTGTGTAAAGCATGCACATCACTTCTGTTTAGTGATTGCCAGAACTCTTCTCATGGTCCTATTTCAGATGCAAGTGTGTGACTCACATGAACTAAATATGCAAAGCACTTGGAAGACGTATAAAGCAGCAGATCTAACATGGCTTATAGTGAAAATGCAGGTTCCCAAATTCCCACCCTACAACTCTCGAATCATGATCTCTGGGTATAGTTGGAGATTTTGCATTTTTTAAAAAAGTTTCACAGCTGATTCTCATTATCAATAGGTAGGTACTGCTGTGAACAAGGGATAAAGCAGAGGAATGATGATAATTTGATCTGTGGATTTAAGATTACTCTGGTTGCAATTGAGAATGGCTTAAAGAGGGAGGGAAACTAGAAGCTAGTGTGTGGTAGGATCCTTTATGGAGACACCGGACATGGAGGCTTTTTTTTTGGCCAGGAAACAATGTTTATTTGTGCTAGCACTGGCCTAGTGGATTTATATCCAAAGGTAGAGCCCCAAACACAGTGGGGCATTGCCTCATATACTTTTCACTAACTTCTTTTTACATTGTAATCGCTTTAACTTTGTCTCCCTTATGTGGCAACATACATTTCAGTTGGATATTTTATGGCACAAGGTTGTAACAGGGTTATGTATGCACACTAAGACATTAATTATGTCACGTTACTTTCTCTTTGTTCTGGGAAAACTCTTACCACATTCCTCCCTTTGATGCTTGGGCCCTTCTAGGGTTAAAAAGCATCACCTTGGTTTAGGGTTTGGTACTTCATTTATATAACATCATTATATGTACTGCTGTTTTCCTTTTGACCATGGTCTCATCAAGGCTGGAGGCAGATCTTATAACCAGGGAAGCCAGACAGGGCAGAATTAGACAAACTCCCAAAAGCACAACACCTGCGAGGGTTTTTTAGCCCCCAAAAGTTGAGAACCATCACGCAATTTCCTGGGGTTCCAGCCTTTCCAGGTCTGGACTTGGACTTGGGCAATTTTCCTCATTCGGTCAGTGATTTCTTGTAATTCTCATCATCTATTTGTAAGCAGCAGTTGCTTAAGTTAAACTTTCCACAAACTTCTTCAGAAGCAAGCAAGTAATCTAAAGGTAAGTGGTTCTGATAGATAATGTGCATCTTGGTTTGCAGTTTGGCTAGTATGTCTAAGGGCTTTTGCAATTTCATTAGTTATTATTTCAACAACCACCTATAATTGAATTATGCAGTTTAGCGTGTAAATGGGGGTCTGATAGCCCCAGGACTCATCCTCTGCCCAGGTTGCTGGGCCATATTATTGGATAATACAGTCAGGAGTCACTCATCATCTTTCCAGTTGCCAATCTGAAAGATATGCCAATTACTTTGGATTTTCCAGTCCTCATATACTTGAACTCCTAAATGTTCCCCTCTGGCAAGCAGGAGCAGGAAGAAGGATGGATGGATAGACCCTAACACACAAGATTCTGACCACTCTGGGGAAAGTACAGTATAGGCTATCTTCCCACATGTCCAGTACAATCCACTCAGGGCCCGCCCTTCGATGTCTGCTTCCACATTGTCCCAGGCCTCTCAGAGCTAAACAAAGGGTGAGGGTCTGATTCAGAGTGGCTTGGGGACCTCCACCATTGGGTTTTCTGGGCCTTTGTGTTACAGAATTTTTGGTCCGGGCATGTCAGGCTTCCAACAGAAGTGTTAAGTTTTTTCCCCCATCAGGCAAGGCAGTTTTTCCCTATAATTGAGGTCTTAAGAAGTCAAACCTTGCTAAGGATTGTTTTGGCTATTCGTGGCTGTTTATGTTTCCATGTGAATTTCTGTATTGTCATTTCCAGATCTGAGAAGAATGATGTTGGTAACTTAATGGGTATTGTGTTGAATCTGTAAATTGCCTTTTGGTAGGATGGACATCTTAACAATGTTGATCTTCCTAGCCATAAGCATGGTATATTTTTCCATTTGTTTGTGTCTTCTTGGATTTCTTGAGCTGTGTTTTGTAATTCTCATTGTAAAGATCTTTCACTTCTTGGGTTAGGAAGATGCCGAGGTATTTCTTTCTCTCTTTTTTTTTTTTTTGTGTGTGTGGCTATTGTGAATGGGATTGTGCTTTTTATTTGCATCTCTGCCTGCTTGTTGTTGTTATATAGGAATGCAACTGACTTTTGTACATTTATTTTGTACTCTGAGACTTTGCTAAAGTCCTTATCGGTGTCAGCAGGTTTTTGACAGATTCTCTTCGATTTTCAAGGTATAGACCTTCCATATGACCCAGCAATTCCCCTATACCTGGAGGAACTCAAATTATTCTGTGAAAAAGATACCTGCACATGTATGTTTGTTGCAGCTCTATTCACAATAGCAAAACCATGGAACCAACCATGTTGCCCATCAAAGCTGAACTGGATTAAAAAAACATGGTATGTATACACAATGGAATATTGTGCAGCCTTAAAGAAGGACAAATATATGGAATTTGCAGCAAATTGGATGGACTTAGAGTCTATCATACTCAGTGATTTATCACAGAAACAAAGAACTGAGTTCCATATGTTCTCACTCATAAGGTGAACTTGAACAATTATAATGCTATAAGAAAGTGATTGGCAGTATTGGGACACTGTCAGGGGAGGGGGGTTGGAACTGGCAGTTGAGGGAAACTGCTAGGGGAGGGAGGGGCATACCTCATCAACAAGGGTACCTGCATGATCAATGTTTGTATGCCTAACCCTGAATTGTTCCCCACATCTTCATAATAAATAAATAAAATTTTTAAAAAAGAAGCCAAATCCCAATGGCAGTGCTAGGGTACCCTTTTTCATTATAGGGTTCATGGGGATTAAGTTCTTTAGCTTCCCAAGGCCGTCGATCTCCCATCCTAGTTCCTCCACACACATAGCAAGAAGAGGTTTTAAGGTTTGAGCAATAGTTTCTGACAGGGCTAAGAACAGGTTTCTTGTTGTGGATGAGATGGGAGGAGGGCTACTTTTTATTTTTTCATAGAAAGAGTGGAAGACCTGATAGGATATGGCTGAATGGGTGGTAGTGACTCTTTTGAAATGTAGCCTAGTTCCTGGGTCTTTGCCCCACCCATAGATCTGAATGCCGATTTAGTGGCCCAGTTGCCATTTGGGGTCCTGCGGGTAAAGAATGGTAAAATTAACAGGGTTATGGGCCCCAAACTGACAGACTGATGCAGTGGTTCCCCTTTGCAGGAGTGCCGGTGTGTCTCCCTTTTTCCAGGTGGCCCATGACACACAGCTCCAGCTGGGGCAGTAAAAGTCAGGTATATAGACGTATAAACCAGTTTCCTCACACATGCGTTTGTCATTAAGCCAGTATTCCTGCTCCCTATCTAGATCTCTGCATGAAACATAAAAGTTCTTGGGCCCTCTATGATGAGTGCACTTTTTCTGTATTACTAATGTCTCTGGGTCAGATCAAATAATTGCACATACATCAAAAAGTATTGATATAGGTAGGTCTACCAGAGTTGGTGATAGGAGTCCAGGTGATCAAGGACTTCTCCTCTTGGGATGACCGGACTCTCAACCAAACTTCGCCAAGGGAGTATTGTGGGTCAAAACAAGTGTGCTGATTTTCTAGTTGACAAATAGAATAGGTGGTCTTATTATGCCTGCAAGTCCCTGAGATTTCTCCCTGGTAAGAGATATGAGTGTGGTAAAGAAGGGTCCAAGTAAATTCCTGACTCGACCGAGTTATGTGAATACATGGATCACAAGACAGGGAAGTTAGGTCAATGAAAGGAGCCCAGATTAGAAGCAACCAATAGCAATAAAGCATCCTACCCACAAGAAGAAAAAGAGAGCTAGTAGAACCTTTTCTCCACACTTCCAGTTGGCCAGGACAGCTTCTGCTAACCCTATGGCAAAGACTGAGGTGAGGATTAAGGCAACATATAGGGAAGAGGGTAACTACATTACTAAAAGAACAGTCTATTTATCCCATTGGATGGTCGATTCCTCAAGCTTCTGCCAAGTGTAGTCAGCTTCTGGAATGACTAAAGCAGGGCTGTGGTCCTCTAGGGTTCTAGAGTCACAACTCATTTCCTCCAGATGGTCAGATTTCCCAGTGTTGATGGATCAGAAGTATATTCCCAGTCTGGAGAGGCCGGTTTCATTCGGCTGTTGTGAATCCAGGGAGCCACCTCAGCTACCTTTACTGCAGGGGTGGAATAAAATGACAGTGAATGGACCTCTCCAAAGGGGCTTTAGGAGTTGGACATTCCATTCTTTTGCCCATGCAGCATCTCCTGGTTAAAGGGGTGGGCGTCTGTGGTCAAGCTTACAGATAACCGCTCCCTAAACCAATGGTGTATAGTGGTTAGGGTTGAGTCAAGGGCCTGCATTTGCTGTCTCAGGGTAAGTTTGCCCACTTCCTTTAGATCCCCTTGTATGCCCTGATAGTGGAGGGAGGACAGCCATAAAGAATTTCAAAAGGTTTGGAAAACCCTCTTTGTCTAGTAGGGTTGAATCTGATTCTTAGCAAAGCAATCAGCAACAGTTGGTCCCAATGTAGGTGGATCTCCTGACACAGTTTACTTAGCTGTAATTTTAGAGTTTGATTCATCTGTACCACCTTCCTTGAGCTCTGGGGATGGTATGCAGTTTGTAATTTCCATGTGATTCTCAACTCCCTTGCCACCAATTGTATTATTTCAGTCATGAATTCCAGCCCATTGTCTGATCTTATGGTGACTGGGATCCCAAATTGGGGGATGATTTCTTTTAGGAGAAGTCAGGCCACTTTGTGTGCCTTCTGTGCAGGTAGGAAAGGCCTCTACCCAGCCTGAGAAAGTGCTTACAAATACTAACAGATATTTGTAGCCTTGGACTTGGGGCTATAACTATATTTTCAAACACATTCCCTCCAACACTCTGTATTACAGGGGAGACTTTAGGCCCCTGATATGTGTTATTTCAGGTACACATTTCGCACTGTTCACACACCGCATGGGCTATGCTGGAAAGTTGAGGAATATAGAAATATTGGCCCAATGTGGTTTTGAGAGCTGTTTGACCAGTGTGGGTTCTCTGGTGAAACTGCTTGGCAAAGGTTGGGGCCAGGATCTTGAGAATTGCCATACACCTGTTCTTAAGCTTCCACCATCTGCCTGGGAGGTAGTTTCCACCTTCAGCCTTGTACCAAGAGTGCTCATGTTGTGAGTATTTAGGGTCCCACCCTGCCAATGAACTAGGGAACAGTGCAGTGGTCAGAGCTGTGGGTTCTGTTGCCTCCTGGGAGGCCATGAGTTTTGCTTCTCAGTCTGCTCTCTGGTTTCCTTGTGTGACCATGGCATCTCACTTTTGATGTCCCTGACAATGCATAACTGCCACCATCTTAGGGACACATACAGCACCTAAGAGTTCAAGGATTTCTTTACCA
>NW_006945159.1:0-3889 GCF_000164805.1 Carlito syrichta | reverse complement strand
GAAGACACAAATCACTCTATAAAAAAGATACCTGCACACATATGTTTATCGCAGCATTGTTCACAATAGCAAGAACCTGGAAACAACCATGCTGCCCATCAAAAGAGGACTGGATTAAAAAAATGTGGTACATATACAGGATGGAATACTACGCAGTCATAAAAAAAGAACAAAATCATGAATTTCGCTGCAACCTGGATGGAACTAGAGTCTATAATACTGAGTGACCTCTCACAGAAACAAAGATCCGAATATCACATGTTCTCACTCATATAATGAACCTTGAACATCCAATGCAATACTATAAGAAAATGACTGACGGTACTGGGAAGCTATGGGGGGGAGGGGGATGGGATTAACAGTAGCAAATATCTGTCGGGGGATGGGAAAACACCTCTTATCAACAGGGTGCCTGAATGAAACGTAATTGTACCACCTAACCCTTAACTGTACCCCACAAAACCATAATAAAAAATACTGATTAATGAAAATAAAATGTGGGGTACAATTCAGAGTTGGATATAAAAACACTGAGTATGCAGTGTCCCTGATTGATGAGGTATGCCCATCCCTTCCTTAGCAGTATCCCTCCACTGTCAATCTCACCCCTCCCCAATCACTTTCTTACAGCACTATAAGTGATCATGTTCAACTCATGAGTGAGAACATATGGAATTCTGTTCTATGTTTCTGTGATAAATTACTGAAAATGACCTACCTCACATCCATCAAACGTTCTGCAAAATCATTATATCTTTTCTTTTTTATGCCTGCATAATATTCCACTGTGTATGTACCATATTTGTTTTATTCATTCCAACTTTGATGGGTAACATGGTTGTTACTATGTTTCATTTCAATTGTGATTAGAGCTGCAAAAATCATACTAGTGCAGGTATCATTTTGGTGAAATGATTTGAGTTCCTCCAGGTATATTCTCTACAGGGGAATTACTGAGTCACATTGTAGGTCAATATCTTGTCCCTTTACAAACCACCATGCTGTTTCCAAGGATGTCGCTCTACTTTTCAATCCACATGCAGTGTAGAAGCATTTATTTCTTCCCAAGTCCTTACCTGCATCTGTTATTGTTTCTTTTCTTACTGATGGACAGTCTTACAGGGGCTTTGTGGTATTTCAAAGTGGTTTAATTTGCATTTCTTTGATGATGAGTGAGGCTGAGCAATTTTCATGTGTCTTCTGGTTGCCCATATCCCTTCTTATGAAAAGTGTCCAATCAGGTATTTTGCACACTTTTCAAAGGGAATGTTTGTCTGATTTTTCTGCCTGTGTTAGTTTCCTGTACATCCTAGATGTTATGCATTTTTACAAATATATAGGAGGGAAATAATGTTTCCCTTTCTGTTGGCTGAATCCCTGCTCTTCTGATGGTTTCTTTTGTTTTACAGAAGTACGTTAATTTGGTGAGATCCCACTTATCTAACTTAACCATTAAGGCATGGGTATTTAGGGTTCTGAAGGGGAATTAGTCTCTGATTCCAGTTTCCCTAATGGTGTCTCCTGCGTTTTGTAAAATTATTAAAATTTGGTGTTTTACGTTTAGGTTTGATCCATTTAGAGTTAATGTGCATGGTGATACATAGGGGTCCTCTGTCAATCTTTTGCATGTTGTCAGCTTTTACCCAGCACCATGTACTGAATATGTTCTACATAACCCATTGGGTCTTTGAAGTTTTTTCAAAGATGAGATGGTTGAGAATTTGAGGTTTTCATTCTCTGTCCTGATCCATTGGCCTATGGACCTATTCTTGTACCAATTCCAGGTCGTGTTGATTACTCTAGAGTAAAGTTTGAAGTCTAGAACTGCGATAGCTCCTGCTTTGTTTCTTTTGATCAGATTCTTTTGGCTATTCATGATTGTTTATGGTTTCATATGAATTCTTTATTGTAATTTACAGGTCTGAGAAGAATGATCTTAACTTAATGGTTATTTCATTGAATCTGTAGATTGAATACAATGCTAATATTTACATTAGAAGAGGTAAGTAAAGTCATTGACACAATCATGTTAAATTGTCATTCATGACATCAGCACCAGAAATTTTTCATCATAATGTGAGGCACCTTGACTCCTGAGCAATCCTCAGGCTTTAAGCACTTGTGCTCTGCCAAATGCGGTAGACATGGTGGATTTCATTCCCAAGAAGTGAAGAGATCCATGTTTTCACACCTATCAATAAATTACTCCAGGAAAAGTGACCATTCAAGAATCCTCTAAACGAGGTAGTCTTTTTTTTTTGTTAAGGCTGTCTTTATTGAGAGTCCCGAGAAACTCCCAAACTGGGAGTGGAACTACGGGGTTTGCCCAAGAGTTACTCTTTTTTTAATTATGGCCACGGAGTCCTGTTCAGGCTTGGTTATAGCACAGCCAAATAATATTTTAGCATTTTCTAAAGTTTAGAAACTTTTGGATGTTTTTAGTATTGTGTAACATCCTTTGAGCAGTTTTTTCTACAGCGATTGAACATTGCTATTGGTAAGATCATAATCAACTTTCCAGAATTTTCAATTATCTAAATTTTTATACTAATTTAGAACACAAATGCTTACTACTCTGTAAATCTCCATCTTATTTTGGTTTATATATATTGGGCTCCAAATTGTCTGTTTTCTGTGTGCTTCATTGTAAAAGCTTGCTGATTAAAAGTACCAAATTAATCGTATACTTTGTATCACAGTACAGCATTATGTCTTAGGTAGAAAAAATACTAGGGGAGTCATTGGAAATACTCTTTTAAAAAAACAGATTGTGTTAAAATATAAAGGGAATGTAATTTTATGTTTCCTTCAAATATATAAGGGAAACATCTATGGATTGCACATCTGTAACACAATCAAAATTAACAAGCAGAAAATACATAGTGCAGTAAGAAAATGTACACAAATTTTAATAATGGAGAAAGCTGTATTAAATTATGATACTGTTCTTTTTTCTAAAATTTTTAAGATTTATTGTGCATTCTGCTTTCTGAATAGCACTTAGGTACACTGAATCTCAAAGTGCAGTTTTCTAAGAATGATGTAGATCTGGAATCTCAACAAGTTTCAATTTAGGCTGAATAAAACATTCAGAATTTATGTGAGAAACACTGTGGTTGTCAATTTGGAAGGCAGAATTATACCATGTATTCCACATATTAAAGGGAAAAGGCGTTATCAAGGGAGTATTACACAATTGTTAAAAAATCAATCCCTGCATTTTGGATATTTCTAGGCCCAACCCTGAATTGTAACCATTTTTAATGCAAAAAAATAAAAGGTAGAATAAACAAATAAAGTCAGTTGAATGTTTTACAGCTTTCATTTATTTATTTAATTATTTAATTATTTATTTTAATTTTTTTACAAATGTGTGGTACATTTCAGAGTTAGATATACAAATATTGATTAAGCATTGTCCCTGGTTGATGAGGTATGCCCCTCCTTTCCCTGGCAGTATCCCTCCACTGCTAATCACACCCCTCCCCCTAAACAGTTTTCCCCTACTGCCAATAACATTCTTGCAACACTATAAGTGATCAAGTTCAGCACATGAGTGAGAACGTATGGAACTCTGTTCTTGTTTCTGTGATAAATCACTGAAAATGACCTACCTCATATCCATCAAACTTTCTTCAAAATCCTTCTATCTGTCCTTTTTTATGACATTTTATACATAATATTCCACTGTGTATATGTCTGATTTATTTTATACATTCCAACTTTGTTGGGCAACATGGTTGGTACCATGTTTTATTGCAATTGTGATTAGACCTGCAAAAAACATACTGGTGCAGGTCTTTTTGGTAAAATGATTTGAGTTCCTCCTGGTATGTTCTAGACAGGGGAATTACTGAGTCACATGGTAGGTCAATATATTGTCCCTTGA
>NW_006945158.1:0-4559 GCF_000164805.1 Carlito syrichta | reverse complement strand
GAAGAAGGATGGATGGATAGACCCTTACACACAAGATTCTGAACACTCTGGGGAAAAGTACAGTTTAGGCTATCTTCCCACATTTCCAGTACATTCCATTCAGGGGCCCGCCCTTCGATGTCTGCTTCCACATTGTCCCAGGCCTCTCAGAGCTAAACAAAAGGGTGAGGGTCTGATTCAGAGTGGCTTGGAGACCTCCACCATTGGGTTTTCTGGGCCTTTGTGTTACAGAATTTTTGGCCCGGGCATGTCAGGCTTCCAACAGAAGTGTTAAGTTTTTTCCCCCATCAGGCAAGGCAGTTTTTCCCTATAATTGAGGTCTTAAGAAGTCAAAACTTGCTAAGGATTGTTTTGGCTATTTGTGGCTGTTTATGTTTCCATGTGAATTTCTGTATTGTCATTTCCAGATCTGAGAAGAACGATATTGGTAACTTAATGGGTATTGCGTTGAATCTGTAAATTGCCTTTGGTAGGATGGACATCTTAACAATGTTGATTCTTCCTAGCCATAAGCATGGTATATTTTTCCATTTGTTTGTGTCTTCTTGGATTTCTTTGAGCTGTGTTTTGTAATTCTCATTGTAAAGATCTTTCACTTCTTTGGTTAGGAAGATGCCGAGGTATTTCTTTCTCTCTTTTTGTGTGTGTGTGTGTGTGTGTGTGTGGCTATTGTGAATGAGATTGTGCTTTTTATTTGCGTCTCTGCCTGCTTGTTGTTGTTACATAGGAATGCAACTGACTTTTGTACGTTTATTTTGTACTCTGAGACTTTGCTAAAGTCCTTATCGGTGTCAGCAGGTTTTTGACAGATTCTCTTGGATTTTCAAGGTATAGACCTTCCATATGACCCAGCAATTCCCCTATACCTGGAGGAACTCAAATTATTCTGTGAAAAAGATACCTGCACATGTATGTTTGTTGCAGCTCTATTCACAATAGCAAAACCATGGAACCAACCATGTTGCCCATTAAAGCTGAACTGGATTAAAAAAACATGGTATGTATACACCATGGAATATTGTGTAGCCTTAAAGAAGAACAAATATATGGAATCTGCAGCAAATTGGATGGACTTAGAGTCTATCATACTCAGTGATTTATCACAGAAACAAAGAACTGAGTCCCATATGTTCTCACTCATAAGGTGAACTTGAACAATTATAATGCTATAAGAAAGTGATTGGCAGTATTGGGACACTGTCAGGGGAGGGGGGTTGGAACTGGCAGTTGAGGGAAACTGCTAGGGGAGGGAGGGGCATACCTCATCAACAAGGGTACCTGCATGATCAATGTTTGTATGCCTAACCCTGAATTGTTCCCCACATCTTCATAATAAATAAATAAAATTTTTAAAAAAGAAGCCAAATCCCAATGGCAGTGCTAGGGTACCCTTTTTCATTATAGGGTTCATGGGGATTAAGTTCTTTAGCTTCCCAAGGCCGTCGATCTCCCATCCTAGTTCCTCCACACACATAGCAAGAAGAGGTTTTAAGGTTTGAGCAATAGTTTCTGACAGGGCTAAGAACAGGTTTCTTGTTGTGGATGAGATGGGAGGAGGGCTACTTTTTATTTTTTCATAGAAAGAGTGGAAGACCTGATAGGATATGGCTGAATGGGTGGTAGTGACTCTTTTGAAATGTAGCCTAGTTCCTGGGTCTTTGCCCCACCCATAGATCTGAATGCCGATTTAGTGGCCCAGTTGCCATTTGGGGTCCTGCGGGTAAAGAATGGTAAAATTAACAGGGTTATGGGCCCCAAACTGACAGACTGATGCAGTGGTTCCCCTTTGCAGGAGTGCCGGTGTGTCTCCCTTTTTCCAGGTGGCCCATGACACACAGCTCCAGCTGGGGCAGTAAAAGTCAGGTATATAGACGTATAAACCAGTTTCCTCACACATGCGTTTGTCATTAAGCCAGTATTCCTGCTCCCTATCTAGATCTCTGCATGAAACATAAAAGTTCTTGGGCCCTCTATGATGAGTGCACTTTTTCTGTATTACTAATGTCTCTGGGTCAGATCAAATAATTGCACATACATCAAAAAGTATTGATATAGGTAGGTCTACCAGAGTTGGTGATAGGAGTCCAGGTGATCAAGGACTTCTCCTCTTGGGATGACTGGACTCTCAACCAAACTTCGCCAAGGGAGTATTGTGGGTCAAAACAAGTGTGCTGATTTTCTAGTTGACAAATAGAATAGGTGGTCTTATTATGCCTGCAAGTCCCTGAGATTTCTCCCTGGTAAGCGATATGAGTGTGGTAAAGAAGGGTCCAAGTAAATCCCTGACTCGACCGAGTTATGTGAATACATGGATCACAAGACAGGGAAGTTAGGTCAATGAAAGGAGCCCAGATTAGAAGCAACCAATAGCAATAAAGCATCCTACCCACAAGAAGAAAAAGAGAGCTAGTAGAACCTTTTCTCCACACTTCCAGTTGGCCAGGACAGCTTCTGCTAACCCTATGGCAAAGACTGAGGTGAGGATTAAGGCAACATATAGGGAAGAGGGTAACTACATTACTAAAAGAACAGTCTATTTATTCCATTGGATTGTCGATTCCTTAAGCTTCTGCCAAGTGTAGTCAGCTTCTGGAGTGACTTAAGCAGGGCTGTGGTCCTCTAGGGTTCTAGAGTCACAACTCATTTCCTCCAGATGGTCAGATTTCCCAGTGTTGATGGATCAGAAGTATATTCCCAGTCTGGAGAGGCCGGTTTCATTCGGCTGTTGTGAATCCAGGGAGCCACCTCAGTTACCTTTACTGCAGGGGTGGAATAAAATGACAGTGAATGGACCTTTCCAAAGGGGCTTTATGAGTTGGACCTTCCATTCTTTTGCCCATGCAGCATCTCCTGGTTAAAGGGGTGGGCGTCTGTGGTCAAGCTTACAGATAACTGCTCCCTAAACCAATGGTGTATAGTGGTTGTTGAGTCAAGGGCCTGCATTTGCTGTCTCAGGGTAAGTTTGCCCACTTCCTTTAGATCCTCTTGTATGCCCTGATAGTGGAGGGAGGACAGGCATAAAGAATTTCAAAAGGGGAAAACCCTGTTTGTCTAGTAGGGTTGAATCTGATTCTTAGCAAAGCAATCGGCAACAGTTGGTCCCAATGTAGGTGGGTCTCCTGACACAGTTTACTTAGCTGTAATTTTAGAGTTTGATTCATCTGTACCACCTTCCTTGAGCTCTGGGGATGGTATGCAGTTTGTAATTTCCATGTGATTCTCAACTCCCTTGCCACCAATTGTATTATTTCAGTCATGAATTCCAGTCCATTGTCTGATCTTATGGTGCCTGGGATCCCAAATTGGGGGATGATTTCTTTTAGGAGAAGTCAGGCCACTTTGTGTGCCTTCTGTGCAGGTAGGAAAGGCCTCTACCCAGCCTGAGAAAGTGCTTACAAATACTAACAGATATTTGTAGCCTTGGACTTGGGGCTATAACTATATTTTCAAACACATTCCCTCCAACACTCTGTATTACAGGGGAGACTTTAGGCCCCTGATATGTGTTATTTCAGGTACACATTTCGCACTGTTCACACACCGCATGGGCTATGCTGGAAAGTTGAGGAATATAGAAATATTGGCCCAATGTGGTTTTGAGAGCTGTTTGACCAGTGTGGGTTCTCTGGTGAAACTGCTTGGTCAAAGGCTGGGGCCAGGATCTTGAGAATTGCCATACACCTGTTCTTAAGCTTCCACCATCTGCCTGGGAGGTAGTTTCCACCTTCAGCCTTATACCAAGAGTGCTCATGTTGTGAGTATTTAGGGTCCCACCCTGCCAATGAACTAGGGAACAGTGCAGTGGTCAGAGCTGTGGGTTCTGTTGCCTCCTGGGAGGCCATGAGTTTTGCTTCTCAGTCTGCTCTCTGGTTTCCTTGTGTGACCATGGCATCTCACTTTTGATGTCCCTGACAATGCATAACTGCCACCATCTTAGGGACACATACAGCACCTAAGAGTTCAAGGATTTCTTTACCATATTTTATGTCTTTTCCTCCCAAGTTGATTAGGCCCTTTTCTTTATATAAAGCCCCATGTGAATGGAGGGTGGTGAAGGAATATTTAGATTTGGTGTATATATTGGCACTTATCCCTGCTGCCAGTTGGAGAGCTCGGGCTAATGTGATGAGTTTTGCTTTTTATGCTAAAGTTCCTTTTGGCAGAGATTTTGCCTCGATGATGGAATTCAGGGTTACCACAGAGTACTCATTAAGAAGTTTGCCCTCTTGCACGAAACTGCTACTGTCAGTGAAATACTCAATGTTGAGGTCCAAGAGAGGCTGGTCCACTAAGTCCAGTTGGCTAGAAAATACTTCATCCATGACTTCAATGCAGTCATGATAGGGCTGACCTGGCCCAACAGGCAGCAGAGTTGCAGGGTTGAGGGTTCACACCACTTCTAGGTAAATGCATGGGCTTTCACATATCATTCCCTGATATTTGACCGTCTTGGTATTAGCCAGTATTTTCCCTTATCTCCATTAATGTCAGCATCGAGTGTGGCACTCAAGCGGGTTAATTCTTGTCCCATAGTCAATTTGTCAGTTTCTACCACTAGA
>NW_006945157.1:0-748 GCF_000164805.1 Carlito syrichta | reverse complement strand
GAATCTATCAACATTTTAAAAGCATATACCCTTTGATTCAACAAACTCATTTCTTGTTTTTTATCCTACTGATGTATGAAATGATGCAGTTTTCTATTTAAAATAGCAAAACATTGAAAATTTTCTAATGGTAATTAATAAATGATTAAATAAAATATGATGTTCTTATGATGAAATATTGTACAACTATTAGAAATACATAGACAGCCAGGCTCGGTGACTCAGCCTGGAATTCCACACTTTAGGAGGCTGAAGTGAGTGGATTGACTGAGCCTGTGGTTCAAGATATGCATGGGCAACTTGGTGAGACCTCATCTCTACAATAAATCAAAAATTAGCTGGGTGTGGTAGTGTGCACCTGTAGTTCCAGCTACTTGGAAGGCTGAGGTGGAAGGATCACCAGATCCCAGCAGGTGGAGACTCTGGTGGCTGGGAACATGCCACTACACTCCAGTCTGGGCAACAGAGTGAGACTCCAACTCAAAAAAAAAAAAAAAGAAAGAAAGAAACACAAAGACAGTTCTTGGTGTAATTGATTATGAAAGAATCTTGAAAAAGTGTTTTTAAGGAAAAAAAGATACAGAACAGTGCATGTAGTATGCTTTAATTTTTGAAAGTGATATAGTTATATATTTATATAACATTTCTGTTAGTATATATAAGAAACTAGTAATAGCAGTTGCCTTCTAAGTGGAAAAATGTGTGGCTTAGTGTGGAATGAGAGGGAGCTTTGATTTTGTGTACAATA
>NW_006945156.1:0-778 GCF_000164805.1 Carlito syrichta | reverse complement strand
GGGATAGATGGAAGAACGTATGGGCAAAAAGTTTTGAAGTCTCATGTGTCCAATTAAATTTTAGAGCTATGGCTACTGAGGGTACTCGACCAATGCCTATGAGTCCTGAAGGAGCTATCTGAGTAGACCAGGAAGCAGACCAATTTTCCCAGCAATACAGGAAACATCAGTTCCAGTGTCCAACAAACCTTTAATCTTAACTCCTTGTATATATAAGTCTTCTAGAGGTCTAGAGTTAGTAACCTCCTGAACCCAAAAAGCAAGATCGCTAGAGTCAAATCCAGAGTTACCTCTATGCAGGTTAGTTAAAGTTTTACCTGTTTTGTGACAAGGCAAGAGCAGCAACTGGGCTATTTTCTGACCTTTATTAAACTGTAGTTTTGCTAGGGGGAGCAACAAGCACCTGGATTTCTTCT
The DNA here is from genome assembly GCF_000164805.1 of Carlito syrichta. Taxonomy (NCBI): domain Eukaryota; kingdom Metazoa; phylum Chordata; class Mammalia; order Primates; family Tarsiidae; genus Carlito; species Carlito syrichta. The sequence goes on along the minus strand of NW_006945156.1, from coordinate 362 downwards.
GTGTTATCTGAATTTACCACTCCAGGAAAAATGGAAATTCTTTGTAAAGACAAGAAACTTTTGCCTAATATTATACCCACTATTTCTTCCGGGAGAGGGTCCTTTACTCCCGTAGGAATTGGGGTCACCAGAACATCCAGAGTTAATATTGTTGTAGTGGAGGAACACAAGTTCAGACCTGTACTTCCAGGGGTGGCTCGGATGAGTTCTGTGATGGAGCAGAAGGTATGAACAGGTTAATGGTGGCAGGTGGGGCTGGGACTGGCCCCTCTGGAAGTTTCCCTTAGCTGAGGTGGCTTGTTGTTGATTTAAAGGAGTACAATTTTTATGAAATTTAGATAGGCATTCTCTAGCTTAATGAG
>NW_006945155.1:0-3477 GCF_000164805.1 Carlito syrichta | reverse complement strand
CTTGGACCCCAAATTCTCTTCTTTCTATGTGCCTGATTTTAAATTCTTGGTGATTAAATGTATCAGATTAATCAGATACTTTGTTGCACAGTACAGCATTATGTCTTAGGTAGGGAAAATATGGAAATACTATTCTAAAAATATAAATTGGATTAAAATATAAGGGTAATGTGATTTTATATTTCCTTCAAATGCATAAGGCAAAATTTTCTCTAAGGATTACACAGCTGTAACATTTAATCAGAATTAAGAAGCAGAAAATACAGAGTGCACCAAGAAAATGTACACAAATTTTCAGAATGGAAAAAGCTGTATTAAATTAAGATACTGTTTTATTTTCTAAAATTTTTAAGATTTATTATGCATTCTGCCTTCTGAATAGCACTTAGGTACACTGAATCTCAAGGTTCAGTTATCGAAAAATGATACAGATATGGAATCTCAACAAGTTGCAATTTTGGCAGAATAAAACATTCAGAATTTATATGAGAAACAATGTAGTTGTCAATTTTGAAGGAAGAATTATACCGTGTATTCTAACACATTAACAGAAAAAGGAGTTGATTTTGGAGTAAAATACACTTCTTAAAAAATCAATCCCTGCATAATGAACATTTCTAGGTCCAACTTTGAATTGTAACCATTTTTAAAGTAAAAAAATAAATAAATAAAAGATGGAATAAACAAATAAAGTCAGTTGCATGTTTTACAGCTTTTATTTATTTATTTATTTATTTTAATTTTTAAAAAAATGTGGGGTACAATTCAGAGTTAGATAAACAAACATTGATTATGCAGCATCCCTAGTTGATGTGGTATGCTGCTCACTTCTTTAGCAGAATCCCTCCACTGCCAATCTCACTCTTCCCCCTAAACAGTTTTCCATGACTGACAATCACTTTCTTACAGCACTGTAAGTGATCAAAGTTCAGCTCATGAGTGAGAACATATGGAGCTCTGTTATTTGATTCTGTGATAAAATCACTGAAAATGACCTACCACGTATCCATTAAACATTCTGCAAAAACATTTTTATGTGAACTTTTTTATGGCGGCATAATATTCCACTCTATATATACCACATTTATTTTATCCATTCCTGTTTGATGGGCAACAGAGTTGGTACCATGTTTTTTGCAACTGTGATGAGAGCTGGAAGAAACATACGTGTGCAGGTATATTTTTCGTAACATGATTTGAATTCCTCCAGGTATATTATCTACAGGAAAATTACTGAGTCATATGGTAGGTCAATATCTTGTCCCTTTAGAAACCAACACGCTCTTATCCAAAGATGTTGCTCTACTTTTCAGTCCACATGCAGTGTAGAAGCATTTATTTTTTCCCACATCCTTACCAGCTTCTGATATTCTTTGTTTTATTAATGATGGCAAATCTTACAGAGAGTATGTGGTATTTCAAAGTGGACTCATTTACATTTCTTTGATGATTAGTGAGGCTGAGCAATTTTCATGTCTGCTGTCTGCCCGTATCTCTTCTTATGAAAACTGTCCAATCACGTATTTTCCACACTTTTCAAAGGGAAAGTTGTCTGATTTTTCTGAGCGTTAGAGTTTCTTGTAGATCCTAGATGTTATGCATTTTTACAAATATATAGTGGGAGAATAATTTTCCCCATTCTGTTGTCTGTATCCCTGATCCTCTGATGGTTTCTTTTGTTTTGCAGAAGTATATTAATTTCATGAGGTCTCACGTATCTAACTTAATCCTTAAGGCATGGGTATTTAGGGCTCTGAAGAGGAATTAGATTCCGGTTCCAGTTTCCCTAACGGTGTCTCCTGCATTTTGGAAGATTATTATACTTTGGTGTTTTACTTTTAGGTCTTTGATCCATTTAGAGTTAATGTGTATCGTGATAGATATGGGTCCTGTTTCAATCTTGTGCATGTTGTCAGCCTTCTCCCAGCACCATTTACTGAATATGTACTCCATTAACCAGTGTGTCTTGGAGGTTTTTTCAAAAATGAGTTGGTTGAGAATTTGAGGATTTCATTCTCTGTCCTGATCCATTGTCCTATGGACCTATTCTTGTACCAATACTAGGCTGTTTTGATTACTGCAAACATATAGTAAAGTTTGTAGTCTGGAACTGCAATAGGTCCTGCTTTGCTTCTTTTGATAAGATTCTTTTGGCTATCCGTGATTGTTTATGGTTTCTTATAAATTCTTTCTTGCAATTTCCAAGACTGAGAAGAATGATGTTAACTTAATGGTTATTCCATTGAATCTGTAGATTGACTAAAAGGCTAATTTTTACATTAAAAGTGGTAAGTAAAGTTACGGAAAGAAGCATGTCAAATTGTGATTTATGATATTAGCCTCAGAACTTTGACATCATATTGGGAGGGATCTTGACTACTGAGCCATCCTTAGGCTTCAAGCACTTGTGTACAGTGCTCTTCCAAATGCGGTAGAAATGGTGGATTTCATTCCCCAGAATTGAAGGAAACCATGTGTTTACACCTATCCAAAAATTTCTCCAGGGAAAAGTAATCATTCAAGAATCATCTAAACGAAGTAGTCTTTTTTTTTTTTTTGCAGTGTTGACTGAGAGGAATGAGAAACCCTCGAACTGGGAGAGTCCCTGTGGGGGTTACCCAAGAGGTAGTGTTTTATTATTATGGTCACGGAGTCCTATTGAGGCTTCGATATAGCACAACCAAATAATGTTTTAGCTCTTCCTTTTAGTTTAGAATCTTTGGGATGTTTTAGTATTGTGTAACAGCCTTTGAGCAGTTTTTCCCACAGTATTTGAACATTGCTTTTGCTAAGATCATAATCACTTTTAAAGAATTTTCAATTATCTAAATTTTTATAATAATGCAGAGTCCAAATACTTACTACTTGGTACAACTCCAGGTTATATTGGATGATATATATTGGGCCCCAAATTCTCTTTTTTCTCTGTGCCTCATTGTAAAAGCCTGGTGATTAAACATTTCAGAATAATCGGACACTTTGTTGCAGAGTACAGCATTGTGTCTTAGGTAGAGAAAATAGTAGAAAATTCAATGGAAATATTCTTTTAGAAATATAAATTGGATAAAAATAAAAGGGAATGTGATTTTATATTTCCTTCAAATATATAAGGAAAAGTTTTCTCTAAGGTTTGCACATGTGTAACATTTAATCAAAATTAACAAGTAGAAAATAAAGAGTGCACCAAGAAAATGTACACAAATATTAAGAATTGAAAACGCTATATTAAAGTACGATACTGCTTTCTTTTCTACAATTTTTGCGATTTATTATGCATTCTGCCTTCTGAATAGCACTTAGGTACACTGAATCTCAAGGTTCAGTTTTCTAAGAATGATATAGATCTGAAATCTTAACAAGTTTCAATTTAGGCAGAATAAAACATTCACAATTTATGTGAGAAACACTGCAGTTTTCAATTTTGAAGACAGCATTGTACCATGAATTCCAACGTATTAAAGGACAAAGGAGTTATCG
>NW_006945154.1:0-3474 GCF_000164805.1 Carlito syrichta | reverse complement strand
ATAGGCATGTACAATCACACCCAGCCACATTTTGCTTTATTTTTCTCAAGAAGAAAGAGCTATGAGAAAGTACAACACAAATATTTAAAATAGGCTGAGGTTCATGAGGTTCTAGTGAAGAATACTCATCTCTGCTTTATATGAAATAAAGCCTTAGTCCAGAAAAAAAAACACAGATATATGCATACCAAAGGTCATAGAACATTTGGTAGTAATCTTAAAGGAATCATAGTGTATTTGTGACAATTACACTCCCTCCACAAACTTAAAAATATATAAACATGGCTTACATGCAATAGAAATTTATTTCTTGTTCAAGTCTGAAATTAGAATTCCCAAGTGTTGATGGCTGTCTTCTGAGGGTGAATTCAGGGAGCCAGGTACCTTCAATCTAAAGACTCTGCCATCTCTAATAAATGACTAACCAGGCCACCATGCTAATCTGCTACAAGGCTTTGGAAAGAAAAGAGCACGGGGATTACCAATGGGAACTCTCGTGACCCAGGTCTGAAAAGAGCACATCACTTGCATTCTTTCCATTGACTAGAAAACAGTCACTTGACCAAAAACAAGTCTGAGAAGTGTAGTGTTGCTATGTACCTAGGAAGGAAAAGAATCAGGTTTGGTGACAGCCATTCTGCACCTAGATTATGAGACATCTGTCACAAAACTATACTTAGAGATGTATAATTCTAATTTCAAAAAATAAGGTTAAAATGGAGTTGAAGGGGGTAGAAACCACTTGGTGAGGACAAATAGTGATTTCCATTTGGAAGCTGTACTTCATCTTCTGCATATTACAACATTCAATAAATATGTGGTACTGTTGATAAAAGGAGTTGGGTGATGGTATCACAGTGAATTCTTCCTTAGACTAATGTGTCCAATGAGTGGTAATCATTGTCGCCTTGAAGGTAGTCTCTTGTACTGTGCCTTATGACTCTCCTTGCCCATTGAATTATATCATTTGATATTTTAATTAACAATCTGAATAAAGACAAATTTGGAGCTGACTCTGTAAAGTGGGATATTGAATGACACTATGTATGAAAGGATCAAGAGTAGTTTCAGAATGATCTCAGCAGTCTAGAACACAAGTCAGCAGAATTTTTTCTGAAAATGAGTAGGGAGTATTTTAGGCTTTTCAGGCTATGGGGTCTCTGTCACAACTGGTCATCTCTGCTGTTGTAGCCTAAAATAAGTAGGCATGTACATGAATGTATAGGCAACGCTGGGTTAAAGTAAAACCAAACTTAGAAAAACAGGTGGCAGGCCAGATTTGATCCATGAGCCATAGTTTGCTGTTCCCTGGTCTAAAAGAATGGGCTGAAATCTGAAGGCAAGAAATCTAATAAATGTATTTAATTAAGGCCAAAGGACAGTGAGCCTAACAATGTTATATATGGTATGTTCTTTCTAATCATAGAAGAGCTCCAAGATAGATACTATTTGCTCTTATTGTACAGATAAGAAAGCAATATCAATCAATAAATAAGTAAATAGTTTGACCTAGCTTTCACAGCTGAAAAACTTTATGAAAACTCATCATGCCACTTTGACAAAATGTTTGAGTGAATTGAGAAAGTAACAGTTAATTGCTTGAATAAAAGATGGAGGGAAACAGCACTACCCCTGGGAAAACCCTGAATTCTTCTATCTCTGATTTTATTCCAGTGTGTGACCTTGAGAGACTCACTTGGCTTCTCTGGGACTTCACTACCTAATGTATAAAAATGAAAGGCTCAACTAGATAAACACTAAGACCCCTCTCAGGTGAAATAGTTGAGGTTGTTATTAATATGTGAAAGAAAGTTGAGACTTATTCTTTGTAGCTCTAAAAGCACTACTTTTCAACCTTTTTCAAATGTAGTATTACCTGAAACCACTACATAAAACACAAAAGAGGCATTTTATAAGCCTACATGTGTTTTACAAGTTAAAATCAATATTTTCTGATTATGAAAATATTTATTGAGAAAATAAGGCTGATATGATACTACATTTTTAAACTCAGAGTTATAAATGATCAACAAATTCTTTGTAGCCATAGTGACTCAGCCTTATCCCCATTTTGTTTCAGTTGTTTGTTGGTTTGCTTTTGGTTGTGTTATATCAAGAAAATCTCTAATCACACATATAAAAGATCAAAAAAGTTAATATTTTTGCAAGCCCAGAACACTCTTCAAAATATAGAACTGGCAGGCAACACTTAACAAATGCATTGCTTGATAACACAAATCAGGCAGACTTCAGCATATTAAAAAATGATTAAAAGCATAAATGAAGCATTTGCAAAACACTGTATTACTCAAGGTAGACTAAACTTATGCTATGGTGCCAAATGAAACCCCAAACCTCAATGACTTGTTGAAAAAATTGTTTATTTCTTGATATATATTTTTTCCCTCATCAGTCGAATACCAAGCAAAGGGAATTCCAGGAAAGGAAAATTCCAGGTAAGGACTCTGATCCACATAGTTACTCAGGAATCCAGGCTGGTGGAGGCTTCATCATCTTGTGGCTGTACCATCTAGGGTATACTGTATCCTTGATTGCTGAGGCAGGGGCAAAGGCATCAGGAGTGTAAAACACTGACTGTTTTAGACAGAGGCTATTCTTTACACATGTGTGTAAAACATGCACATCACTTCTGTTTAGTGATTGCCAGAACTCTTCTCATGATCCTATTTCAGATGCAAGTGTGTGACTCACATGAACTAAATATGCAAAGTACTTGGAAGACGTATAAAGCAGCAGATCTAACATGGCTTATAGTGAAAATGCAGGTTCCCAAATTCCCACCCTACAACTCTCGAATCATGATCTCTGGGTATAGTTGGAGATTTTGCATTTTTTAAAAAAGTTTCACAGCTGATTCTCATTATCAATAGGTAGGTACTGCTGTGAACAAGGGATAAAGCAGAGGAATGATGATAATTTGATCTGTGGATTTAAGATTACTCTGGTTGCAATTGAGAATGGCTTAAAGAGGGAGGGAAACTAGAAGCTAGTGTGTGGTAGGATCCTTTATGGAGACACCGGACATGGAGGCTTTTTTTTTTTGCCAGGAAGCAATGTTTATTTGTGCTAGCACTGGCCTAGTGGATTTATATCCAAAGGTAGAGCCCCAAACACAGTGGGGCATTGCCTCATATACTTTTCACTAACTTCTTTTTACATTGTAATCTCTTTAACTTTGTCTCCCTTATGTGGCAACATACATTTCAGTTGGATATTTTATGGCACAAGGTTGTAACAGGGTTATGTATGCACACTAAGACATTAATTATGTCACGTTACTTTCTCTTTGTTCTGGGAAAACCCTTACCACATTCCTCCCTTTGATGCTTGGGCCCTTCTAGGGTTAAAAAGCATCACCTTGGTTTAGGGTTTGGTACTTCATTTATATAACATCATTATATGTACTGCTGTTTTCCTTTTGACCATGGTCTCATCAAGGCTGGAGGCAGATCT
>NW_006945153.1:0-702 GCF_000164805.1 Carlito syrichta | reverse complement strand
CATAATTCTGCCTTCAAAAATGACAACGAAAGTGTTTCTCACATAAATTCTGAATGTTTTATTTTGCCCAAAGTGAAACTTGTTGAGATTCCAGATCTATATCCTTCTTAGAAAACTGAACCTTGATATCCTCTGTACCTAAGTGCTATTCCAAAGGCAGAATGCCTAATAAATATTAAAAAATTTAGAAAATAAAATGGTATCGTAATTTAATACAGCTTTATCCATTCTTAAAATTTAGGTACATTTTCTTGGTGCACTCTGTATTTTCTATTTGTTAATTATGCATAAATATTACAGAAGTGCTATCCTCAGAGAAAAGTTTCCATTATAAATTTGAAGGAAATATAAAATCACGTTCCCTTTATATTTTAAACCAATTTATATTTTTAAAAGAGTATTTCCATTGAATCCCCTAGTATATTTTCTACCTAAGACATAATGCTGTACTGCAACAAAGTATCCGATTAATCTCATACTTTTAATCACCAAGCATTTAAAATGAGACACACAGAAAAAAGAGAATTTGGGGCCCAAAATATATAAACAAAAATAACATGGAGATTTACAAAGTAGAAAGTATTTGGACTATACATTAGTGTAAAAATTTAGATAATTGAAAATTCTGGAAAATTGTTTATGATCTTAGCAAAAACAATGTTTGAATCCAGTAAGAAAAACTAAGAAAAACTGCTCAAAGGC
>NW_006945152.1:0-3406 GCF_000164805.1 Carlito syrichta | reverse complement strand
GTGTCTCCATAAAGGATCCTAACACACACTAGCTTCTAGCTTCCCTCCCTCTTTAAGCCATTCTCAATTGCAACCAGAGTAATCTTAAATCCACAGATCAAATTATCATCATTCCTCTGCTTTATCCCTTGTTCACAGCAGTACCTACCTATTGATAATGAGAATCAGCTGTGAAACTTTTTTAAAAAATGCAAAATCTCCAACTATACCCAGAGATCATGATTCGAGAGTTGTAGGGTGGGAATTTGGGAACCTGCATTTTCACTATAAGCCATGTTAGATCTGCTGCTTTATACGTCTTCCAAGTGCTTTGCATATTTAGTTCATGTGAGTCACACACTTGCATCTGAAATAGGACCATGAGAAGAGTTCTGGCAATCACTAAACAGAAGTGATGTGCATGTTTTACACACATGTGTAAAGAATAGCCTCTGTCTAAAACAGTCAGTGTTTTACACTCCTGATGCCTTTGCCCCTGCCTCAGCAACCAAGGATACAGTATACCCTAGATGGTACAGCTACAAGATGATGAAGCCTCCACCAGCCTGGATTCCTGAGTAACTATGTGGATCAGAGTCCTTACCTGGAATTTCCTTTCCTGGAATTCCCTTGCTTGGTATTCGACTGATGAGGGAAAAAATATATATCAAGAAATAAACAATTTTTTCAACAAGTCATTGAGGTTTGGGGTTTCATTTGGCACCATAGCATAAGTTTAGTCTACCTTGAGTAATACAGTGTTTTGCAAATGCTTCATTTATGCTTTTAATCATTTTTTAATATGCTGAAGTCTGCCTGATTTGTGTTATCAAACAATGCATTTGTTAAGTGTTGCCTGCCAGTTCTATATTTTGAAGAGTGTTCTGGGCTTGTAAAAATATTAACTTTTTTGATCTTTTATATGTGTGATTAAAGATTTTCTTGATATAACACAACCAAAAGCAAACCAACAAACAACTGAAACAAAATGGGGATAAGGCTGAGTCACTATGGCTACAAAGAATTTGTTGATCATTTATAACTCTGAGTTTAAAAATGTAGTATCATATCAGCCTTATTTTCTCAATAAATATTTTCATAATCAGAAAATATTGATTTTAACTTGTAAAACACATGTAGGCTTATAAAATGCCTCTTTTGTGTTTTATGTAGTAGGTTTCAGGTAATACTACATTTGAAAAAGGTTGAAAAGTAGTGCTTTTAGAGCTACAAAGAATAAGTCTCAACTTTCTTTCACATATTAATAACAACCTCAACTATTTCACCTGAGAGGGGTCTTAGTGTTTATCTAGTTGAGCCTTTCATTTTTATACATTAGGTAGTGAAGTCCCAGAGAAGCCAAGTGAGTCTCTCAAGGTCACACACCGGAATAAAATCAGAGATAGAAGAATTCAGGGTTTTCCCAGGGGTAGTGCTGTTTCCCTCCATCTTTTATTCAAGCAATTAACTGTTACTTTCTCAATTCACTCAAACATTTTGTCAAAGTGGCATGATGAGTTTTCATAAAGTTTTTCAGCTGTGAAAGCTAGGTCAAACTATTTACTTATTTATTGATTGATATTGCTTTCTTATCTGTACAATAAGAGCAAATAGTATCTATCTTGGAGCTCTTCTATGATTAGAAAGAACATACCATATATAACATTGTTAGGCTCACTGTCCTTTGGCCTTAATTAAATACATTTATTAGATTTCTTGCCTTCAGATTTCAGCCCATTCTTTTAGACCAGGGAACAGCAAACTATGGCTCATGGATCAAATCTGGCCTGCCACCTGTTTTTCTAAGTTTGGTTTTACTTTAACCCAGCGTTGCCTATACATTCATGTACATGCCTACTTATTTTAGGCTACAACAGCAGAGATGACCAGTTGTGACAGAGACCCCATAGCCTGAAAAGCCTAAAATACTCCCTACTCATTTTCAGAAAAAATTCTGCTGACTTGTGTTCTAGACTGCTGAGATCATTCTGAAACTACTCTTGATCCTTTCATACATAGTGTCATTCAATATCCCACTTTACAGAGTCAGCTCCAAATTTGTCTTTATTCAGATTGTTAATTAAAATATCAAATGATATAATTCAATGGGCAAGGAGAGTCATAAGGCACAGTACAAGAGACTACCTTCAAGGCGACAATGATTACCACTCATTGGACACATTAGTCTAAGGAAGAATTCACTGTGATACCATCACCCAACTCCTTTTATCAACAGTACCACATATTTATTGAATGTTGTAATATGCAGAAGATGAAGTACAGCTTCCAAATGGAAATCACTATTTGTCCTCACCAAGTGGTTTCTACCCCCTTCAACTCCATTTTAACCTTATTTTTTGAAATTAGAATTATACATCTCTAAGTATAGTTTTGTGACAGATGTCTCATAATCTAGGTGCAGAATGGCTGTCACCAAACCTGATTCTTTTCCTTCCTAGGTACATAGCAACACTACACTTCTCAGACTTGTTTTTGGTCAAGTGACTGTTTTCTAGTCAATGGAAAGAATGCAAGTGATGTGCTCTTTTCAGACCTGGGTCACGAGAGTTCCCATTGGTAATCCCCGTGCTCTTTTCTTTCCAAAGCCTTGTAGCAGATTAGCATGGTGGCCTGGTTAGTCATTTATTAGAGATGGCAGAGTCTTAGATGAAGGTACCTGGCTCCTGAATTCACCCTCAGAAGACAGCCATCAACACTCGGGAATTCTAAGTTCAGACTTGAACAAGAAATAAATTTCTATTGCATGTAAGCCATGTTTATATATTTTTAAGTTTGTGGAGGGAGTGTAATTGTCACAAATACACTATGATTCCCTTAAGATTACTACCAAATGTTCTATGACCTTTGGTATGAATATATCTGTGTTTTTTTTTCTGGACTAAGGCTTTATTTCATATAAAGCAGAGATGAGTATTCTTCACTACAACCTCATGAACCTCAGCCTATACATTTCTATTTTACAATATTTGTGTTGTACTTTCTCATAGCTCTTTCTTCTTGAGAAAAATAAAGCAAAATGTGGCTGGGTGTGATTGTACATGCCTATAATCCCAGCTACTCAGAAGGCTGAGGCAGGAGAATCTCTTGTGCCCAGGATTTCAAGTGAGTCTAAGTTGGGCAGCATAGTGAGACCCCATCTCTAAAAATAAAAAATAAAAAAGTAAAATAGGCATTGAGTTTTTTCTGTCTTTTTCTTTCAGTACTCTGTTAAAAACACACTCATCCTCAAAAAGAGAGTCTTCCCCATCCCTCTTGTTCTCCTTTACTGTAGGGCTTCCTTTTTCACAGAATAATCCTAGTTAGCTTGTTTCTTTAGTGTTTCTAAAAATCTCCCTCTGTGTTTTGACCTTTCTGACGCTCTTTTTAGTTTTTTAAGCCACTCTTTCTTGTCCTTGGAAATGTACTG
>NW_006945151.1:0-4217 GCF_000164805.1 Carlito syrichta | reverse complement strand
AAATTCACTTCCATATCTTTATTAAAATTTTAAGAAAACATCTACATGAATGGTAGCATAACTGTAGAAATTATCAGATACATGCCATTGTGCTAATGGCATTCACAATATATAAATTTAGTAGCTAAAGAATCATCATTCTGTTAGCAATAAATTATTTTGCACACAGCTATCATGTTCCTTTGCCATATGGGCTTAGATCACACCTTTCTTTTAGTCCCAGATCCCTCTATTCGAGTTGCAGCTAAAGCAAATTTGTGCAAAGAGGACCTGAGAGACTAGGGTGTCTTAAAGGGGACATCATAGCTTTTAAAACTATGAAGTGAAAATGTGGGGCACAGAAAGATATGTCGGGAAGTGGCAACAACTGGCCCCACATCTTCTTTGTAAATGAGATGGAGAGGTATCTGGATCAATAGAAGCATGAGATTCCCATGCACAACATACCAAAGTACAAGTGTAAAAGAATATGAGATGTTATATCTAGATACAGGATAAAATAAAGCTTTCATAAAACAGACTATAAAAGTTGCCAGCAGCATAAGGTGGTTATGGGAGTGCTTAATCTTTTCCAATATCTACTAGATCAGAGTTTCTCAATGTGAGAGATGGTAGCATACCCCCAAAATCCAACTATGATGAACAAAGTCATGAATAATCTTAATAAGACATCAAAATGGGGAGAAGCCACTGTATTTTGGCAAGATATTTTCTGAGCTTACCTCTTAAAAGAAACAGAAGAACAGTACATTTCCAAGGACAAGAAAGAGTGGCTTAAAAAACTAAAAAGAGCATCGGAAAGGTCAAAACACAGAGGGAGATTTTTAGAAACACTAAAGAAACAAGCTAACTAGGATTATTCTGTGAAAAAAGGAAGCCCTACAGTAAAGGAGAACAAGAGGGATGGGGAAGACTCTCTTTTTGAGGAAGAGTGCGTTTTTAACAGAGTACTGAAAGAAAAAGACAAAAATTCAATGCCTACTTTGCTTTTTTATTTTTTATTTTTAGAGACGGGTCTCAATATGCTGCCCAACTTAGAGTCACTTGAAATCTTGGGCACAAGAGATCCTCCTGCCTCAGCCTTCTGAGTAGCTGGGATTATAGGCATGTACAATCACACCCAGCCACATTTTGCTTTATTTTTCTCAAGAAGAAAGAGCTACTAGAAAGTACAACACAAATATTGTAAAATAGAAATGTATAGGCTGAGGTTCATGAGGTTCTGTGAAGAATACTCATCTTTGCTTTATATGAATTAAAACCTTAGTCCAGAAAAAAAAACACACAGATATATTCATACCAAAGGTCATAGAACATTTGGTAGTAATCTTAAGGGAATCATAGTGTATTTGTGACAATTACACTCCCTCCACAAACTTAAAAATATATAAACATGGCTTACATGCAATAGAAATTTATTTCTTGTTCAAGTCTGAAATTAGAATTCCCGAGTGTTGACGGCTGTCTTCTGAGGGTGAATTCAGGGAGCCGGGGACTTTCAATCTAAAGACTCTGCTATCTCTAAAAAATGACTAACCAGTCCACCATGCTAATCTGCTACAAGGCTTTGGAAAGAAAAGAGCACGGGGATTACCAATGGGAACTCTCGTGACCCAGGTCTGAAAAGAGCACATCACTTGCATTCTTTCCATTGACTAGAAAACAGTCACTTGACCAAAAACAAGTCTGAGAAGTGTAGTGTTGCTATGTACCTAGGAAGGAAAAGAATCAGGTTTGGTGACAGCCATTCTGCACCTAGATTATGAGACATCTGTCACAAAACTATACTTAGAGATGTATAATTCTAATTTCAAAAAATAAGGTTAAAATGGAGTTGAAGGGGGTAGAAACCACTTGGTGAGGACAAATAGTGATTTCCATTTGGAAGCTGTACTTCATCTTCTGCATATTGCAACATTCAATAAATATGTGGTACTGTTGATAAAAGGAGTTGGGTGATGGTATCACAGTGAATTCTTCCTTAGACTAATGTGTCCAATGAGTGGTAATCATTGTCGCCTTGAAGGTAGTCTCTTGTACTGTGCCTTATGACTCTCCTTGCCCATTGAATTATATCATTTGATATTTTAATTAACAATCTGAATAAAGACAAATTTGGAGCTGACTCTGTAAAGTGGGATATTGAATGACACTATGTATGAAAGGATCAAGAGTAGTTTCAGAATGATCTCAGCAGTCTAGAACACAAGTCAGCAGAATTTTTTCTGAAAATGAGTAGGGAGTATTTTAGGCTTTTCAGGCTATGGGGTCTCTGTCACAACTGGTCATCTCTGCTGTTGTAGCCTAAAATAAGTAGGCATGTACATGAATGTATAGGCAACGCTGGGTTAAAGTAAAACCAAACTTAGAAAAACAGGTGGCAGGCCAGATTTGATCCATGAGCCATAGTTTGCTGTTCCCTGGTCTAAAAGAATGGGCTGAAATCTGAAGGCAAGAAATCTAATAAATGTATTTAATTAAGGCCAAAGGACAGTGAGCCTAACAATGTTATATATGGTATGTTCTTTCTAATCATAGAAGAGCTCCAAGATAGATACTATTTGCTCTTATTGTACAGATAAGAAAGCAATATCAATCAATAAATAAGTAAATAGTTTGACCTAGCTTTCACAGCTGAAAAACTTTATGAAAACTCATCATGCCACTTTGACAAAATGTTTGAGTGAATTGAGAAAGTAACAGTTAATTGCTTGAATAAAAGATGGAGGGAAACAGCACTACCCCTGGGAAAACCCTGAATTCTTCTATCTCTGATTTTATTCCAGTGTGTGACCTTGAGAGACTCACTTGGCTTCTCTGGGACTTCACTACCTAATGTATAAAAATGAAAGGCTCAACTAGATAAACACTAAGACCCCTCTCAGGTGAAATAGTTGAGGTTGTTATTAATATGTGAAAGAAAGTTGAGACTTATTCTTTGTAGCTCTAAAAGCACTACTTTTCAACCTTTTTCAAATGTAGTATTACCTGAAACCACTACATAAAACACAAAAGAGGCATTTTATAAGCCTACATGTGTTTTACAAGTTAAAATCAATATTTTCTGATTATAAAAATATTTATTGAGAAAATAAGGCTGATATGATACTACATTTTTAAACTCAGAGTTATAAATGATCAACAAATTCTTTGTAGCCATAGTGACTCAGCCTTATCCCCATTTTGTTTCAGTTGTTTGTTGGTTTGCTTTTGGTTGTGTTATATCAAGAAAATCTTTAATCACACATATAAAAGATCAAAAAAGTTAATATTTTTGCAAGCCCAGAACACTCTTCAAAATATAGAACTGGCAGGCAACACTTAACAAATGCATTGCTTGATAACACAAATCAGGCAGACTTCAGCATATTAAAAAATGATTAAAAGCATAAATGAAGCATTTGCAAAACACTGTATTACTCAAGGTAGACTAAACTTATGCTATGGTGCCAAATGAAACCCCAAACCTCAATGACTTGTTGAAAAAATGTTTATTTCTTGATATATATATTTTTCCCTCATCAGTCGAATACCAAGCAAGGGAATTCCAGGTAAGGAAATTCCAGGTAAGGACTCTGATCCACATAGTTACTCAGGAATCCAGGCTGGTGGAGGCTTCATCATCTTGTAGCTGTACCATCTAGGGTATACTGTATCCTTGGTTGCTGAGGCAGGGGCAAAGGCATCAGGAGTGTAAAACACTGACTGTTTTAGACAGAGGCTATTCTTTACACATGTGTGTAAAACATGCACATCACTTCTGTTTAGTGATTGCCAGAACTCTTCTCATGGTCCTATTTCAGATGCAAGTGTGTGACTCACATGAACTAAATATGCAAAGCACTTGGAAGACGTATAAAGCAGCAGATCTAACATGGCTTATAGTGAAAATGCAGGTTCCCAAATTCCCACCCTACAACTCTCGAATCATGATCTCTGGGTATAGTTGGAGATTTTGCATTTTTTAAAAAAGTTTCACAGCTGATTCTCATTATCAATAAGTAGGTACTGCTGTGAACAAGGGATAAAGCAGAGGAATGATGATAATTTGATCTGTGGATTTAAGATTACTCTGGTTGCAATTGAGAATGGCTTAAAGAGGGAGGGAAACTAGAAGCTAGTGTGTGGTAGGATCCTTTATGGAGACACTGGACATGGAGGCTTTTTTTTTTGCCAGGAAGCAATGTTTATTTGTGCTAGCACTGGCCTAGTGGATT
>NW_006945150.1:0-726 GCF_000164805.1 Carlito syrichta | reverse complement strand
TGTGCATGTGGTCAGGCTTTTCCCAGCACATAATGAATATGTTCTCCATTACCCATTGGGTCTTCCAGGTTTTTCCAAAGATGAGTTGGTTGAGAATTTGAGGATTTCATTCTCTGTCCTGATCCATTGACCTAGGGACATGTTCTTGTACCAGTATCAGACTGTGTTGATTACTGTAAATATATAGTAAAGTTTGAAGTCCGGAACAGTGATACCTCCTGGTTTGTTTCTTTTGATAAGATTCTTTTGGCTATTGTTGATTGTTTTTGGTTTCATATGAATTTTTTTTTTGAGTTGGAGTCCCACCCTGTCGCACAGAGTGGAGTGCAGCAGATGCTCTCGGCCATCCCAATGTCAACTTGCTGGGCTGTGGTGATCCTTCTGCCTTAGCCTTCGAAGAAGCCTGAATGACAAGCATGCGCTACCACTCACAGCTGAATTTGGGATTTATTGTAGAGATGAGTTCTCCCTGCGCAGGCAGGTCTCCAACCTGTGGACTCAGGCAAACCACTTACCTCAGCTTCCCAAAGTTGCGGGATTACAGGCTGAGACACTAAGCCCAGCTCATATGAATTTCTTATTTTAATTTCCAGGTCTGAGAAGAATGATGCTCACTTAATGGTTATTTCATTGAATCTGTAGATTGCCTTAAAGGGTAATTTTTACATTAAAGAGGTAAGCAAAGGCAGGGAAACAAGCATGTCAAATTGTCATTTATGACATCAG
>NW_006945149.1:0-835 GCF_000164805.1 Carlito syrichta | reverse complement strand
AATAAATAGCTAACATATACTAGTGCACAAGGTCCCAACTAATTAACAAAGTGCTTTCCAGTGAGTTTTCAGTTCCTACAATTTTCTTTGCAAGTAAATGTGATGTAAATACTATAGCAACTAACAATTGCTTTGCTGAACAGATAACAATATATTCAAATATGAAACTATAAAAATAAGTAGATCTAATATGAATTGATATGGAAAGATCTCTGAGATAGAGCAAAAATATTTGTAGGAAACTGTAGACACAATATGCTCCCATTTGTATTTTAAAAAGAAAAGCATGCACACCCATATATACACATTATACATATGCATACAAAATTTCCAGTAGAATATACCCAAAACTGTAGATGTGATTCTGGAAGGATGTGAGAAATAAACTATTATACAGTCTTCCATACTAATTGACATTTTGTTTTGTTTTGTTTTCCCATGTGCATCTATCCAGTTAAGTACTGTCCTTTTAAACATCTAGTAAAAAAAATCATTTTAATGAGACCAGAAATTACTAGGCAAAGGAAAATGCAAGCTACTTCTACTTTTCTGGAAACCACAAAAGAGTCACTGTATTTGAAACTTAAGGCAAGATGATAAAAATAACATTTATTGTCTGGTTAATGAAAGCCTGTATTGGGTCTTCATAAGGATGATTATTTATGAAATGAAATTTTAAATATTTAAAAATTATATACACTGAATAACAACATTATTTTGTCTTCAGCATCTGATCCTCACACAATTATTTATTGCATTGAGCTTCAATAAAATTCAGAACATGACCCTTATGGTATAACTTGATAAAGCATTTGATAGAAGTATCATAGCTAAC
>NW_006945148.1:0-813 GCF_000164805.1 Carlito syrichta | reverse complement strand
TTTTTCAGAACGTTTGATGGATATGAGGTAGGTCATTTTCAATGATTTATCAAGGAAACAAAGAACAGAGTTCCATAGGTTCTCACTCATTACCTGAACTTCATCACTCATAGTGCTGTAAGTAAGTGATTGACAGTAGTGGAAAACTGTTTAGGGGGAGGGGTGAAATTGGCAGTGGAGGGATACTGCTAAGGAAGAGAGGGACATACCTCATCAAGCAGGGACGTTGCATAATCAATGTTTGTATAACTAACTCAGAATTGTACCCACATTATTTTAAAAATTAAAATAAATAATTAAATAAATGAAAGCTGTACAACATGCAACTGACTTTATTTCTTTATTCTCTTTTTTATATTTTTTATACTTTGAAAATTGTTACAATCCAGAGTTGGGCCTAGAAATGTTCATTATGCAGGGAATGATTTTTTTAATAACTGTATAATACTCCAATGATAACTCCTTTTCCCTTTAATACGTTGGAATACAAGGTATAATTCTGCCTTCAAAATTGACAACTACAGAGTTTCTCACAAAAATTCTGAATGTTTTATTCTGCTTAAATTGAAACTTGTTGAGATTCCAGATCTATATCATTCTTAGAATACTTAACCTTGAGATTCAATGTACCTAAGTGCTATTCAGAAGGCAGAATGCATAATAAATCATAAAAATTTTAGAAAATAAAACAGTATCGTGATTTAATACAGCTTTTTCCATTCTAAAAATTTGTACCTTTTCTTGGTGTACTCTGTATTTTCTGCTTGTTAATTTTGATTAAATGTTGCAGTTATGCAATCCTTAGTGAAAAGT
>NW_006945147.1:0-762 GCF_000164805.1 Carlito syrichta | reverse complement strand
AAAAATCACACAAACATTCCCTTTGAAAAGTGTTCAAAATAATTGATTGGACACTTTTCATAAGAAGAGGTATGGGCAACCAGCAGACACATGAAAATTGCTCAGCCTCACTCATCCTAAACGAAATGCAAATGAAACCACTTTGAAATTCCACATTCCCCTGTAAGACTGGACATCACTAATAAAATCAACAATAACAGATGCAGGACAGGATTTGGGAAGAAATAAATGCTTCTACACTGCATGTGGACTGAAAAGAAGAGCAACATCTTTGGAAAACAGTTTGGTGGTTTTTAAAGGGACTAGATCTTGACCTACCATATGACTCAGTAATTCCCCTGTAGAGAATATACGTTGAGGAACTCAAATCTTTTTTCCAAAAAGATACCTGTACCAGTATGTTTTTTGCAGCTCTAATCACAATTTCAAAAAAACATGGTACCAACCATGTTGCCCATCAAAGCTGGAATGGAAAAATAAATGTGGTATATACACAGTGGGATAAAATGCAGCCATAAGGAATGACAGACAGAAGGATTTTGGAGAACGTTTGATATATATGAGGTAGGTCATTTTCCGTGATTTATCACAGTAATAAAGAACAGAGTTCCATATGTTCTCACTCATGAGCTGAACTTGATCACTTATAGTGCTGTAGGAAAGTGATTGGCAGTAGTGGAAAACTGTTTAGGGGAGGTGTGAGATTGGCAGTGGAGGGATACTGCAAAGGAAGGGAGGGGCATACCTCATCAACTGGGGACC
>NW_006945146.1:0-767 GCF_000164805.1 Carlito syrichta | reverse complement strand
TTTTTCTGTTTTCCTGATTTTAAATGCTTGATGATTAAAAGTATCAAATTAAATGGATACTCTGTTGCAGAGTACAGCATTATGTCTTAGGTAGAGAAAATATGAGGGGATTCAATAGAAACACTCTTTTAAAATATAAATTGGGTTAAAATATAAAGGGAATGTGTTATTAGATTTCCTTCAGATATATAAGGGAAATTTTAGGGTTGCACAACTGTAACATTTCATCAAAATTAAGTAAAAAAATAGAGTGCCCCAAGAAAATGTACACAAATTTTAAGAATGAAAAAATCTGTATTAAACTAAGATACTCTTTTATTTTCTAAAATTTTTAAGATTTATTATGCATTCTGCCTTCTGAATAGCAGTACACTGAATCTGAAGGTTCAGTTATCTAAGAATGATATAGATCTCGCATCTCAATTTAAATTTAAATTTAGGCAGAGTAAAACAGTCAGAATTTATGTAAGAAACACTGTAATTCTCAATTTCGAAGGCATAAATATACCATGTATTCTAATGTATTAAAAGGAAAAAGAGTTATCATTGGAGTATTATACACTTCTTAAAAAATAAATCCTTCCCTTATGAACATTTCTAGGCTCAACTCTGAATTGCAACCACTTTTAAAGTTTAAAAAAAGAATAACATAATAAAGTTACTTGCATATTTTACACCTTTCATTTATTTATTTATTTATTTTAATTTTTTAAAAATTGTGGGGTACAATTCAGAGTTAGATATACAAACATTGATTATGCAGGGTG
>NW_006945145.1:0-753 GCF_000164805.1 Carlito syrichta | reverse complement strand
GAAACAAAGAGGAATGTTGTCTTGTTAAATACAATGAATTTGCCCTTGATATACCCAGAGGTAAACTAAAGTGACACTTTCATCATCTTGGAAATCCTTGCCCATGGCAGATGGCAGAGAAGTTGTATGATTTTATATACTTGCTTCTAAACTGTTCTGTGTTGTGATACCTGAGATATACTTTTCTTACCACAATCTTTTTGGTTTATGATACTGTCTTTGAGAATGGAAACCATTAGTACGGCTGACTGTGTCTATTAACATGACTTTATACTCTACAGATTTCTGGTTTATTCTAGAAGAATCCTGAATGATTATCAACTCTTCAATAGAATCAATCAATAGCTTATATACTTTGAGCCCCTCACCTCAAAATCTTCATCTTATCAGTCCTAAAGTATCATATCATTATTCTTAACAAATCCTAGCCAAGTTACCGTATTAAAAGATCTGTATGATAACTACTTGCATATCTAATCCTGAATTGCACCCCACATCTTTAAAATAAAAATAAAAAATGAAACCACTGAAGTCTGGTTAAAGAAAAAAAATCTACCCTTACTTAGATTTGAAAATATCAAATATTCCAGCTACATCCCCTCCTTGATCCTTCCTCCTAGTTGCTACAAAAACTCTGTTGAGGTGGTACTCTCCTTATCTCAAGAACCCCAAGCACTGTCTTACCAAAACATGGTTTTAGTGATATTTTGGGGAGTCAAATTTCTTTCACTCTATCAATTACCCAGATTGGAG
>NW_006945144.1:0-3513 GCF_000164805.1 Carlito syrichta | reverse complement strand
GCATGTGCTACTAAGCCCGTCTGATTTTTTATGATTTATTGTAGAGATGAAGTGTTGCTGCCCAGGCGGGTCTCGAAACCGCGGGCTCAGGCAATCCACACACCTCAGCTTCCGAAAGGCAGGGGATTACAGGCTGAGCCACCGAGTCCAGCTATTTTAATATTTTAAAAAATATGGAGTACAATTCAGAGTTAGATATACAAACATTGATTATGCAGGGTCCCCAGTTGATGAGGTATGCCCCTCCCTTCCTTTGCAGTATCCCTCCACTGCCAATCTCACACCTCCCCTAAACAGTTTTCCACTACTGCCAATCACTTTCCTACAGCACTATAAGTGATCAAGTTCAGCTCATGAGTGAGAACATATGGAACTCTGTTCTTTATTACTGTGATAAATCACGGAAAATGACCTACCTCATATATATCAAACGTTCTCCAAAATCTTTCTGTCTGTCATTCCTTATGGCTGCATTTTATCCCACTGTGTATATACCACATTTATTTTTCCATTCCAGCTTTGATGGGCAACATGGTTGGTACCATGTTTTTTTGAAATTGTGATTAGAGCTGCAAAAAACATACTGGTACAGGTATCTTTTTGGAAAAAAGATTTGAGTTCCTCAACGTATATTCTCTACAGGGGAATTACTGAGTCATATGGTAGGTCAAGATCTAGTCCCTTTAAAAACCACCAAACTGTTTTCCAAAGATGTTGCTCTTCTTTTCAGTCCACATGCAGTGTAGAAGCATTTATTTCTTCCCAAATCCTGTCCTGCATCTGTTATTGTTGATTTTATTAGTGATGTCCAGTCTTACAGGGGAATGTGGAATTTCAAAGTGGTTTCATTTGCATTTCGTTTAGGATGAGTGAGGCTGAGCAATTTTCATGTGTCTGCTGGTTGCCCATACCTCTTCTTATGAAAAGTGTCCAATCAATTATTTTGAACACTTTTCAAGGGGAATGTTTGTGTGATTTTTCTGAGTGTTTGAGTTTCTTGTAGATCCTAGATGTTATACCTATTTACAGATATGTGGAGAATCATTTTTCCCATTCTGTTGGCTGTATCCCTGCTCTTCTGATGGTTTCCTTTGTTGTGCAGATGTATATTATTTGATGAGATCCCATTTGTCTAACATATTTCTTAAGGCATGGGTATTTAGGACTCTCAATAGGAATTAGTTGCCTGTTCCAGTTTCCCTAATGGTGTTTCCTGAGTTTTCTAAGACTATTATAATCTGGTTTTTTACATTTAGGTCTTTGATCCATATAGAGTTAATGTGTATGGTGATAGAGAGGGGTCCTGTTTCAGTCTTGTGCATGTTGCCAGCCTTTTCCCAGCACCATTTACTGAATATGTTCTAAATTACCCAGTGGGTCTTGGAGGTATTTTCAAAGATGAGTGGGTTGAGAATTTGAGGATTTCATTCTCTTTCCTCATTCATTGGCCTATGGAACCTATTCTTGTACCAATACCAGGCAGTGTTCATTAGTGTGAACATATAGTAAGATTTGAAGTCTGGAACTGCGATACCTCCTGCTTTGCTTCTTTTGATAAGATTCTTTAGGCTCTTCATGATTGTTTATGGTTTCATATGAATTCTTTATTGTAATTTCCAGATATGAGAAGAAGGATGTTAACTTGATGGTTATTTCATTGAATCTGTAGATTGACAAAAGGCTAATTTTTACATTAAAAAAGGTAAGGAAAGCCAAGGAAACAAGCATGTCTAATTGTCATTTATGACAACAGCCTCAGAACTTTGACATTATAATGGGAGATACCTTGACTACTGAGCAATCCTTAGGCTTCAAGCACCTGTGTACAGTGCTCTCCCAAATGCTGTAGACATGCTGGATTTCATTCCCAAGAAGTGCAGAAAACCATGTGTTAACACCTACCCAAAAACTTCTCAAGGGTTAAGTGACTACTGAAGTATCCTGTAAACGAAGTAGTCTCTTTTTTTTAAAGCAGTCTTTATTGAGAGGACCGTGAAACTCTCAAACCGGTAGGGGATTTGAGGGGGTCACCTTCGATGTAGTCTTTTATTATTATGGTCACGGATTCCTGTTGGAGCTTGTTTAGAACAACCAAATAATATTTTAGCACTTTCTTTAGCTTAGAAGTTTTTGGATGTTTTTAGTATCTGTATCAGACTTTGAGCAGAATTTCCTACAGGATTTCAATATTGCTTTTGCCAAAATCATAATAAATTTTTCATTTGCATATCCTGGAGGATGAGAGAGGCTGAGCAATTTTCATGTGTCTGCTGGCTGTCCTTATCTCTTCTTATGAAAATTATCCAATCACGTATTTTGCACACTTTTCAAAGGGAATGTTTGCGTGATTTTTCTGAGTGTTTGAGTTTATTTTAGATCTTAGATATTATGCTCTTTTACAGCTATATAGTTGGAGAATCGTTTTTCCCATTTTGTCGGCTGTATCCCAGCTCTTCTGATGGTTTCTTTTGTTTTGCAGAAGTATATTAATTTGATGAGATCGCACTTGTCTAACTTACGTCTTACGGCATCAGTATTTAGTGTTGTGAAGAGGAATTAATTTCCAGTTCCAGTTTCCATAATGGTGTCTCCTGTGTTTTCTAAGATTATTATAATCTGGTGTTTTACTTTTAGGTCTTTGATCCATTTAGAGTTAATATGTATGATTATGGTTAGGGGTCCTATTTCAACATTGTGCATGTCTTCAGCCTTTTCCCAGCACCATTTACTGAATATGTTCTCCATTACCATTGGATCTTGGGTGCTTTTTCAAACATGAATTGGTTGAGAATTTGAGGATTTCATTCTCTGTCCTAATCCATTGGTCTATGGACATATTCTTGTACCAATACCAGACTGTGTTTAATACGGTAAACATACAGTAAAGTTTGAAGACTGGAACAGTGATAGCTCCTGCTTTTTTTCTTATGATAAGATACTTTTGGCTATTCTTTATTGTTTATGGTTTCATATGAATTGGTTTTTTTTTTTTTTGTAGTTGTAATTCCACGCAGTCGCCCAGAGTGGAGTGCAGTGCCCTCTCCCGGCCACCTCAACCGCAACCTGCTGGACTTCAGCGATCCTTCTGTCTCAGTCTTCCAAGTAGCCTGATTTACAGGCATGCGCCACCAAGCCCTTGTTATTTTTTGATTTATTGTAGAGCTGAGGTCTCCATGCTCAGGTGGGTATCGAACCCGCAGGCTCAGGCAATCCACTCACCTCAGCCTCCAAAAGACGTGGGATTACAGGCTGAGCCACCGAGCCTGGCTCATATGAATACTTTATTGTAATTTCCAAGTCTGAGAAGTATTATGTTCACTTAATGGTTATTTCATTGAATCTGTAGATTGCCCAAAAGGCTAATTTTTACATTAAAGAAGTAAGCAAACTCAGGCAAACAGGCATGTCAAATTGTCATTTATGACATCAGCCTCAGAACTTTGACATCATAATGGGAGAGACCTTGACTACTGAACAATTCTTAGGTTTCAAGTGCTTGTGTAAAGTGCTCTG
>NW_006945143.1:0-723 GCF_000164805.1 Carlito syrichta | reverse complement strand
AATAATAATCATGAAAATATAAAATATAGTTCATGTATTTGCATTGGTTGTGTCATATAGTAGGTCTTTAATAAATATGAACTATTCCAGTCCCACCAAGTATGATATTGAGTGTATATTGAGTGTGAAAGTACATGTGTCAGTCCTCGGGATATTAATAGTATAAACAGAGAAAGAAAAGGAAACAAAGAGGAATGTTGTCTTGTTAAATATAATGCTTTTTCCTTGATATACCAGAGGTAAACCAAAGTGACACTTCATCATTTTGGAAATCCTTGCTATGGCAGATGGCAGAGAAGTTGTATGATTTTATATACTTGCTTCTAAACTGTTCTGTGTTGTGATACCTGAGATATACTTTTCTTACCACAATCTTTTTGATTTATGATACTGTCTTTGAGAATGGAAACCATTAGTACGGCTGACTGTGTCTATTAACATGACTTTATACTCTACAGATTTCTGGTTTATTCTAGAAGAATCCTGAATGATTATCAACTCTTCAACAGAATCAATCAATAGCTTATATACTTTGAATCCCTCGCCTCAAAATCTTCATCTTATCAGTCCTAAAATATCATATCATTATCCTTAACAAATCCTAGCCAAGTTACCATATTAAAAGATCTGTATGATAACTACTTGCATACCTGACCCTGAATTGCACCCCACATCTTTAAAATAAAAATAAAAAATGAAACCACTAAAGTCTGGTTGAAGAAA
>NW_006945142.1:0-854 GCF_000164805.1 Carlito syrichta | reverse complement strand
TGAAGTAGCATGCAGTCATGTTGGTCCACTGGGAAGGCTTTAAATCAGAGGCTAATGCTGTGCCAAAAATGGTCGTGGAATTTTTGAACACTTGAGGCAATTTAGTCCAAGTCAACTGGCTTTTGTCACTGTTTTCAGGATTCTCCCATTGAAAAGCAAAAATTGGTTGATTCTGATGGGTCAAGCAGATACAAAAGAATGCATCCTTGAGGTCCAAACATGTAAAGAAGGTAGCCTCAGTGGGGATAAGACCCAGGAAGGTGTAGGGGTTGGGTACAACCGAGTGAAAGGTAATGGTAGCCTGGTTTACTGCTCATAGGTCCTGAACTGGCCTGTAGTCTTCTGTTCCCAGTTTCTGGACTGGCAGGAGAGACATGTTCCAAGATGACTTTCAGGATCGAAGGATTTCATACTTCAGAAGTCTTTCCAGATGTTTCTGGATCCCAATCTGTGCCTTGCAAGGGATGAAATATTGCTTCCGGTGGGTGGGTCCAGCCCTTGGTTTTAGTTCTACTACTATTGGAAAGTCTATTTCAGATTAATCTGGGAAGACTGTACCCCAGGAACCTTGAAGCTCTGTTACTTGTCATGGCCTTTCTATGAGACTATAGCAATGCCATTCTTCTCCTTGGAGGGCTGTAAGTGTCATAATTTTTGCTTTGGGTTTCCCTATGGTCAGAGCTGCTTGACTGTGGGAACTGAAAGTTATCTGGGCTTGCAGCTTTCCCAAGAGGTCCTGACCCATTAAAGCCACAAGTCAATTGGGGAGATATAGGAATTTGTGAGTCACTTCATGGCCACTTAGATTGCGTCATCGGGACTGTAAGAAGGGGCAATGAGCCTGGCCACCCATG
>NW_006945141.1:0-9850 GCF_000164805.1 Carlito syrichta | reverse complement strand
GACACCCCGGACAGGTCCAGACATCTCAGACAGACTGACACCTCAGACAAACCTAGACACCCTACTTAGACTTGGACATCCCAGACAAACCTGGATACCTCAGACAGACACAGACAATCAGCCAGGACAGGCACAGACACCCAGGCTCTGCCTAGACACTCCAGACAGGTTCATACACCCCAGAAAGGCCCAGACACCCTGGACAGGCTCAGACACCCCCGACAGATTCAGTTAGACAACTTGTACAGGCCCAGACATTCAGGAGAGAGCCAGACACCACGGACAGGTCCAGATACCCCAAACAGGCCCAGACATCTTGGACAAGCTCAGGCACCCCGGACAGGCCCAGACTCCCTGGATAGGCCTAGACACCCCAGACAGACCCAATCAGACAACTTGGACAGACTCAGACACCCAGGAGAAGGCCAGACACCCTGGACAGGTCCAGACATCTCAGACAGACCCAGACACCCTACTCAGTCCTGGATTTCACAGACAAAGCCAGACACTTCAGTCAGACACAGCCAGTCACCAGGGACAGGAACAGATACCCAGGATATGCCCAGACACTCCAGACAGGTCCATACACCCCGTACAGACCCAGTCAGACAACTTGGACACACCCAGACATTCAGGAGAGGGTCAGACTCCCTGAACAGGTCCAAACACCCTGGATAGGCCTAGACACCAAACAGGCCCAGGTCCTTTGTACAGGCCCAGACACCTCGGAAAGGCCCAGACACCCAGAACAGGCTAGACACCCTGCACAGATCCAGACACCCCAGAAAGGCCCAGACACCTAGGACAGGCCCAGAAACTCGGACAGAGCCAGAAACCCCAGACAGGGCCAAACACTAGGACAGAGCCAAACACTCTAGACAAATCCAGACACCCCAGACAGGCCCAGATACCCCAGACAGGCCCAGATACCAGAGACAGCCCCAGACACTTCGGACACACCCAGACAGACAACTAGGACAGGCCCAGACACCACAGGCAGGCCCAGACATCTTGGACAGGCTCTGACACCCTGGACAGGCCCAGACTCTCTGGATAGGCCCAGACAACTCAGACGGTCCCAGACAAACATCCAGGACAAGTCAGATACTCCAGACAGCCTCAGATACCCCAGACAGGCACAGATACCCCAGACAGATGAAGATACTCCAGACAGGCCCAGGCACCCCAGAGAGACCCAGACAGACACCTTGGAAGGCCCAGATTCCCAGGACAGGCTCAGACACACTGGGAATGCCCATACCCCAGACAGACCCAGTAGACAACTTGGACAAACTCAGACACCCAGGAGAGGACTGGACACCCCAGACAGGCTCAGACATTTCAGACAGACCTAGACACCTCACACAGACCCAGACATCCTGGTCAGGTCTGGACACCCCAGACAAACCCAGAAACCTCAGACAGACACAGACGGTCACTCGGGACAGGCAAAGACACCCAGGACAGGCCCAGAAGCTCCAGGCAGGTTCATACAACCCAGACAGGTCCAGACACCCCAGACTAGCTCTGATACCCCAGATAGAACCAGTCAGTCAACTAGAACAGGCATAGACACTCAGGAGAGCGTCAGACACCCAGACAGAACCAGACACCCCGGACAGGCCCAGACATCTTAGATAAGCCTAGACAACTCGGAGAGGTCCAGAAACCCAGGACAGGCCCAAACACCCCAGACAGACCCAGACACCTGGGCAAGTCCAGATACTCTGGACAAAGCCAGAAATCCTGGACAGACTCAGAAACACATTCAACAGGCCCAGACAGAAACCTTGGACAGGCCCAGACAATCCAGACAGGCCCAGACACCCAAGGCAGGCCTAGACATCTAGGACAAGCTCAGACACCCTGAACAGGCCCAGACTCTCTGGATAGGCCCAGACACCCCAGACAGACCCAATCAGACAACTTGGACAGACTCAGACACCCAGGAGAGGGCCAGACACACCAGACAGGTCCAGCAATCTCAGATAGACCCAGACACCTCAGACAGACCCAGACACCCTGATCAGATTTGGTCACCCCAGACAAACCTGGACATCTCAGACAGAAACAGTCAGCCAGGACAGGTACAGACACCTGGGCTATACCTAGACATACCAGACAGGTCCATACATCCCAGAAAGGCCCAGACACTCTGAACAGGTTCTGACATCCCAGATATACCCAGTCAGACAACTTGAACAGACCCAGACATTCAGGAGAGGGCCACACACCCTGGACAGGCCCAGATATACAGGACAAGCTCAGATACCCTGGACAGGCCCAAACTCTCTGGATAGGCCTAGACACCTCAGATAGATCCAATCAGACAGCTTGTACAGACTCAGACGCTCAGGAGAGGGTCAGACACACTGGACAGGTCCAGAAATCTCAGACAGACCCAGACACCCTGCTCAGACTTGGACATCCCAGACAAACCCGGACATCTCAGACAGACACAAACAGTCACCAGGGATAGGCACAGACACCCAGGCTATGCCTAGACACTCCAGACAGTTCCATACACCCCAGACAGGCCCAGACACCCCAGACACAGTCAGACAACTAGAACAGGCCCAGACACTCAGGAGAGGGCCAGACACCACAGACAGGTCCAGAGATCCCAGAAAGCCCTAGGTACCACAAATAGGCCCAGGCATCTTAGACAAGCTTAGACACCTCAGAGAGGTACAGAAACCCCACACAGGCCCAGATACCACCAACAGACCTAAACACCCCACACAGGCCCAGACACCAAGGCAAGTCCAGATACTTTGGACAGAGCCAGACACCCCTGACAGGGCCAGATACTATGGACAGGTCCAGAAACCCCAGACAAGCCCAGACAGATACTACAGACAGGCTGAGAAACCCCAGACAGACCCAGACAGAAACTTTGGGCAGGTCCAAACACCCAGGACAAGGTCAGACACCCTGGTCAGATCCAGAAACGCTGGAGAGGAACAGACACACTGGACAGGCCCACACACCGTGGATAGGCCCAGACAACTTGGGCAGGTCCGGATACCCCAGACAGGCCCAGGTATTCCAATCAGGCCCAAACAGACTCCTAGGACAGGCCCAGAGACCCCAGATTGACCCAGTCAGACAATTTGGACAGATCCAGACACCCCAGACAGGCCTGGATCCTGGACAGGCCTAGATACCTCAGATAGACTCAGACACATCAGTCAGAACTGGACATCCCAGACAAACCCAGACACCTCAGACAGACACCCCAGGTTCTGTCTGGGGTGTCTGAGCCTGTCTGGGGTGACATGCACAGACACCTGGGACAGGCCCACACATTCCAGACAGATTCATTCACTCCACACAGACCCAGGTACCATAAATAGGCTCAGACCCAGTCAGACAACTTGGACAGAACCAGACACTCAGGACAGGGCCAGACACCCAAACAGGTCCAGACATTCCAGATAGGATGAGATGCCATGGACAAGCCCAGGCATCTAAGACAAGCTCAGATACCTCAGATGGGCCCAGAAACCCAGGATAGGTCTAGACACCCTAGACAGGCCAGACACCCTGGACAGTCCCAGACACCCAGGACAGGTCCAGACACCCCAGACAGATCCAGACAGCAGAGACAGGCCCAGATATTATGGACACAGCCAGACACCCCAGACAGGTTGAGATACCCTGAAGAGGGCCAGACACTCCAGACAGGATCAGATAACCCGGACAGGCCCAGACACTCCAGACAGACCCAGACCACCCAGACAGGCCCAGACACCCTGAACAGGCCCAGATACCCATGATAGGCTCAGATATCTCAGACAGACCCAGACAGATATCTCAGGTCGGGACATCCAGATCAGGCCCAGACAACCCAGACAGGCCCAGATACCCTGGTCAGACCCAGACACCCAAGACAAGCCAAGACACCTCACACTGGCCCAGACATCCAAGACTAGGACCAGAAATCACAGACAGGCCCAGACACCCAAGACAAAACCAGACACTCAGGAGAGGGCCAGACAGGCCCAAAACCTTGGACAGAAGGAGACACCTCAGACAGACACAGACACCCTAAACAGGCCCACACACCCGGGACAAGCCCAGACACCTCAGACAGGACCAGACACTCCAGATAGACCCAGACACTTCAGACAGGCCCAGACACCCCAGACACAGCCAGACACCCTGGTAAGGCCCAGATATCTCAGACAGGCTCAGACACCCTGGACAGGGCCAGATACCCCAGAACGGCCCAATCACCCTGGGCAGAGCCAGATACCTCAGGCAGGTGCAGATACCCCAGAAAATCCCAGATACCCTGGAGAAGGACAGACACCCTGGACAGGCAAAGATACCTCAGACAGGCCCAGAAACATCAGACAGACTGTGACACCTCAGACAGACACAGACTGACACCCAGAAGAGGCACAGACACCCTGGCAAGCTCAGACATCCCAGATAGGTCCAGACACCAGGGACAGGTCAAGATACCACCGACAGGGTCAGGCAACCAGACACTACGGACATGGCCAAACACCCCAGGCAAGCCCAGAGAAATACTCCACACTGGCATAGACACCTCATACAGACCAAGACAAAAATCTTGGACAATCCCAGACACCCAGCACATGGTCAGACACCCAGGACAGGCCCAGACTCCCCAGATACTCTGGACAGTGACAGATACCCTGGACAGGCCCAGATTCCCCAGACAGGCCTGAACATACTGGACAGATCCACACAGACACCTTGGACAGGTCCAAATACCCCGGAAAGGACCGGGCACCCCAGGCAGGCCAAGATATCCTGGACAGACTCAGACACCCTGGACAGGCCCAAACTCTCTGGATAAGTCAAGACACCTCAGACAGACTCAGACTGACATCCAGGAAAAGTCCAGACACTCCAGACAGGCTCAGACACCCTGGACAGACCCAGAAACCCAGGAGAGGGTCAAAAAACCCGGACAGATCCATACACCCCAGACAAACCAAGAAACCCCAAACAGGCTCATAGACCCCAGGCAGACCCAGATAGACAACTTGAACAGAACCAAACACTAGGAAGAGGGCCAGACACACTGGACAGGTCCAGATACCCTGGACAGGCCCAGAACCCCAGACATGACAAGATACCATGGACAGGCCCAGGCACCTCAGACAGACCCATTCAGATAACTTGGAAAGAGTGAAACACTCGGGAGAGGGCCATACACCTGGACAGGTCCAGATACCCTGGACAGGCCCAGACACCATGTACAGGCCCAGACACTCCAGACAGACCCAGATACCCAGGACAGACCCAGACAAACTCCTTGGACAGGCCCAGACTTCCAGGACAGGATCAGACTCCCTGGAGAAGCCAAGATTCCCTGGACAGGCCGTCACTCTAGACAGGGATCGTCCACTTGGACAGGCCCAGACATCTCGGACAGGCCCAAATACCCCAAACAGGCCCAGACACCCCTTCAGGCCCAGACACCATAGGCAGACCCAGATATCTTAGACAGGCTCAGACACCTTGGACCGGCCCAGACACCTCAGATAGACCCAGACAGAAACATTGGACAAGTCTAGACACTCCAGTCAGGCTCAGACAACCTGGACACGACCAGCTACCCCAGAGAGGCCCAACACGATAGGTCCAGAAAACTCAGAAAGGCCCAGACACCCTGGACAAGCCCCGATACCCTGGTCAGGCTCAGACACAGACAGACACAGACAGACATCTCAAATAGGTCCAGACAGCCCAGACCAGGCCCAGACATCCCGGACAGTCCCATATACCTTGGTCAGACCCAGACACTACAGAGAGTCCTAGATGCCTCGCACAGGCCCAGACAACCAAGACCAGGCTGAGACATCACAGACAGGTCCAGACACCCCAGATAGGCCTAACAACTCAGACAGACCAAGACACCCCAGAAAGGCCCAGCCATCTCAAATAAACTCAGACACCCTGAGAGGGCAGGACACCACGGGACAGGCCCAGACACCCCAGGACCACCCAGTCATCCTGGGCAGGGTCCGATACCTCAGACAGACCCAGACACCCCAGAAAGCTCCAGATACTCCTGGATGGGGCCAGAAAAGCTGGACAAGCCAGGACACCCCAGACAGACCAAGAAACCATGGAGAGACCAAGACACTTTGGACAGACATAGATAGACAGCAAGAATAGGCCCAGACAATGAGCCAGGTCCATACACCTGAGACAGGCCCACACCATGCTGGAGAGGTCCAGACACCCAGACAGGTTCAGACACCAGAGATAGGCCTGATACTCTGGACAGAGCCAGACATCACACAGGCTGAGGCACCCCGGACAAAGCAAGATACCCAAGATAGAAGCAGACACCATGGACATGCCAGATATCACAGACAGACCCACTGTAACACTGCAGACAGGCCCAGACACCTCAGAAAGATTCAGACAGAAACTTTGGACAGGCCGAGACATAAAGAACAGGGTCAGACAACATGGACAGGCCCAGACTTACCGAACAGAACCAGACACTCTATAAGGAGACAGTCGCCCTGGACTGGCCAGGATACCATGAACAGGTCCAGATAGCCCAGACAGGTCTGAACACTCTGGACAGGCCCACACAGACACCTTGGACAGGCCCAGACACCCCGGGCAAGCCCAGACATCCCAGAAAGGCTCAGACACCCTGGACAGGCCAAGACCCTCTGGATAGGTACAGAAACTCAGACAGACCCAGATACCCTGTGTAGGGACAGACTCCCCAGACAGGCCCTGACACTCTGAACAGGCTGACACAGTCACCCCAGACAGGCCCAGATACCCCTGGCAGGCCCAGACATCCTGCACAAGCTCAGATACTCTGAACAGGCCAAGACCCTCAGAGTAAACCGAGACATCTCAGACAGGCTCAGATACCGTGTACTGGGCCAAACATCCCAGAAAGGCCAAGACACCTCAGAAAGACTCAGAAATGGACAGACCAAGACCCTGGGACAGACACAGGTATCCAGAACAGGCCCAGACACCTGAGAGAGGCCCAGAAACCTCAGACAGTTGCACACTCCCTCAACAGGCTCAGATACCCCAGGTAGGTCCAGAAACAAGAAGCAGGCCCAGATACTCTGGACAGAAGCAGACATTGCGGACATGCTAAGACATCCCGAACAGACCCAGACACACAAACAGGGCCAGACACTATGGACATGGCCAGATACCCCAGAGAGGCCAAGAGGAACGCTGAAGACTGGCACAGACAACTCAGACAGAACCAGAGAGAAAACTTGAACAGGACCAGACACGCAGGATAGGGTCAACACCCTGAACAGGCCCAGAGTCTCCAAAAAGACCCAGACACTGTGGACAGGCACAGACTCCCCAGATAGGCCAAGACACCCTGGACAGGGACAGACACCTTGGACAGGCCCAGATACCCTGGACAGGCCCAGGAACACCAGGCAGGCCTAGACACGCTGGACAGGTCCACACAGTCAGCTTCGACAGGTCCAGACACCCCTGACATGCCCAGATACCCTGGACAGCCCCACTGACCCTGGTCAGCCTCAGACACACAGGACAGACCCAGATACCCAGAAGAGGTCCAGACACCCTGGACAGGCCTAGACACCACAGACAGACTCACACTCCTCAGAGAAATCCAGACACATTGGTCAGACTTGAACGTCCCAGACAAACCTAAACACCTCAGACAGACACAGAGAGTCATCTAGGACAGACACAGACACCAAGGAAAAAACCATTCAGATAACTCTGATAGAACCAAACACTCGGACAGGGCCAGACACCCCAGGCAGACCCAGACACCCAAGAGAGGGCCAAACACCACAGAGGCCAAGGCAGGAGGAGTACTTGAGACCAGAAGTTGAGTCCAGCCTGGGAAACACAGCAAGACCTCATCTCTACAAAAAAATTAGAAAACTAGCCAAGCATAGTGGTGCACCCCTTTAGTCCCTATAGTCCCAGCTAGTTGGGAACCTGAGTTGGGAGGATCGCCTGAACCCAGGAAACCAAGGTTATAGTGAGTGAGCCATTATCGTACCATTGCACTTGGGCCTGGGCAATGGGTGAGACCTCAGGTCGGGGGGAAAAAAGCACAGTTTCTGATTACAGAAGAGTTTATTAATACAGTAAGGCTGGGTGTGGTGGCTCACACCTATAATCCTAGCACTTTAGGAGGCCAAGGTGAGAGGACTGCCTGAGCCCATGGGTTCAAGACCAGCCTGGGCAACTTGGTGAGACCTCATCTCTACAATAAATCAAAATATTAGCCGAGCACAGTGGCGCATGCCTGTATTCCAGCTACGTGGAAGGCTGAGGCAGAAGGATCACCTGAGCCCAGCAGGTCAAGGCTGCGGTGGTCAGGAGCGTGCCACTCACTCCAGCCAGGCTGACAGAGGGAGACACTGACTCAAAAAAAGGCAAAACGGCAAGTTAAAGAGTACAACAAGATCTTGACACACAGATTAGGATGAACCACATAAAGGTGACATATTTGAAGACTGTGGTTAAATGTTGGCAATTTTTATGATTCACTCTAATATAACACAACATTCCTATCTACAATATATCACAAGTTTCTACAAAACAAAACAGAAAAAGGGCAACTGAGTACAAAAATGAGCAAGACTAGGTACATCACAAAACAAGGCCCCCATGTAGCCAATCAACATGGAAAGTTGCTCAACCTCACTGACCATCAGGATAACGCAGACTCACATCATAGTGAGAGACCACTACATGCCCAGAATGGCTGAAACCTGAGGGAGCAGCCCTGACAAGGGCTGCCCAGGAGTGGCACAGTAGGATCATGCACACTGCGGGTGGGAACGGGGTCAGCACAGCCATGTTACCAGTTGGGCTGGTGACCTTTGTCTCCTCAAACTGGGGACACCACCACAGCACAGCAGGCCACGCCCAGACACCCACAGCAGCACACGTGTGCCCCGAGAGACATCCGAGGCTGGCATACCAGGCGGTTCACAAGAGCCTCGGGTGGGGAGGAGCTGCATGTCCCACAGCAGGGCAGCGGGCGGACTGCAGAGGGAGACTCGCGCCATCGAATTCCAGGCAGCATCGAAAGTGAGCAACAGCAGCAACAAAACACGAGAAGTCCACAGTGTTGAGCAAACAAGTCAGATGCCAACGGGCAGGTGCTCTATGAGCCACTGACATAAAATTCCAAACTATCTGAGCCACGTGACAGGTGTTAGGGCACCTGCTCAGTTGGGGAAACCACAATGAGGAGTGGGCACCCGCAAAAGTTCTCACGGCTTTCCTCCAATAGGGGACAAGGGCTGGGGGCCTGTTCCTCCACTCACCCATGATGGTGACAATGCACTGCCCTCACATACAGACAGGATATTTACTTCTTTCTTTTAATTTTTTTCCGTTTTATTTTTTTTTGTTTTAGTAAAGACGGAGTCTCAAAATGTTGCCTAGGCTGGTCTCAAATTCCTGGCCTCCAGCAAACCTCTTGCTCCACCTCCCAAAGTGCTGGGCAAACAGGTGTGAGCCACCACACCCTGCCCAGACAGGATATTTCTCTGTTAACTAAAGGCTGAAAGAAAGCAAATACTAACTGAGATGGTTTTCATTCCTGAATTTACAAGATGGGCCAAAAGCCCTGCATTCTAAAAGTAAACTAATACATAAGCTAAATAAGACAAAGCCCACCTGACTCCCATTGCCCCAGAATCAGACTTACTCTGCTAATCTAGAGACGGCCGGCGAGACGGGGGTCTTAAACTCTTCTGAGTTCTTTTGTGCTAAAATGGTGATCAGGCTTATCGCGGTAGTTTCACACCCTGAAAGAAAAACAAACACGGTGCATATGTTCAAGACTTGAAGCTGACCACTTTTCCAACGA
>NW_006945140.1:0-760 GCF_000164805.1 Carlito syrichta | reverse complement strand
CATTATAAAATGGGCAAAAGATATGAACAGACACTTTCACAAAGGAAGACATCTGAGCAGCCAACAGACACATGAAGAAATGTTCAACCTCAGTAATCATGAGGGAGATGCAAATCAAAACCACCCTGAGATACCAACTAAATCCATTCAGAATGGCAATTATCAACAACTCAAAAAATAATAGCTGCTGGAGAGGGTCGGGTGAAAAGGGAACACTGCTACACTGTTGGTGGGAGTGTAAACTAGTGCAACCTCTTTGGAAAGTACTGTGGCGATTTCTAAAAGCTCTAAATATCAACCTTCCATATGACCCTGCAATCCACCTACTGGAAATATATCCTGAAGAACTGAAATCACTCTATCAAAAAGATACCTGCACACGTATGTTTATCGCAGCATTGTTCACAATAGCAAGAACCTGTAACCAACAATGCTGCCCAACAAAAGAGGACTGGATTAAAAAAATGTGGCAAATATACACGATGGACTACTACGCAGCCATAAAAAAGAACAAAATCATGAATTTTGTAGCAACCTGGATGGAACTAGAGTCTGTAATACTGAGTGACCTCTCACAGAAACAAAGATCCGAGTATCACATGTACTCACTCACATAATGGACCTTGAACATCCAATGTAATACTATGAGAAAATGACTGACAATAGTGGGAACCTATGGGGGGGAATGGAGATGGGATTAACGGTAGTAAACATCTGTCTGGGGATGGGGAAACAGCTCTTATCAACAAGGTGCCTGAAC
>NW_006945139.1:0-5026 GCF_000164805.1 Carlito syrichta | reverse complement strand
CTTATTCCTGTCCATGCCTTTCCTCCAAATTTACTTTTGATAGTCTGGTTTATGTGTCTATAATTTGACAACCTTATATTCTCTGTTGTATGCTTCATCTCCCTCCACTATAGTGGCTTTCCTCTTTCTCCTTATCCTACCTACATATCCAGATCAGCCACATAAGTCCCTCTCAGCTTTTAAAAAAAAAAGTTTCCTATGTATCTCGACTGCTTCTAAAACTACCCTTCACCTCGTTAAAAAAAAAAAAACACCTTTATTGATATATAATTTACGGACCATAAAATTCACCTGTTAAAATTATACAATTTACCTGACTATAATTACACCGTTGTAAAACCATCACCAAAATCTAATCTTTGAACATTTGCATCACATCAAAAAGAAACCTCTTATGCATTTGTAACCACTTCCCAGTCTCACTTGAAGCCCTAAGTAACCACTAATCTACCTGCTGTCTCTATGGATTTACCTTTTATAGACATTCTATATAAATGGAATCATATAAAATTTATTTTGGAGATCTGGGTTGTTTAACTTAATGTTTCTGAGACTAATTCACGTTGTAGCATGTGTTGGTACTTCATTCCTTTTTACTGCCAAATGATGTTCCATTGTATACATGTATCACATTTTATTTATTAGTTGATGGACATTTGGATTATTTCTACTTTGTGGCTATTATGAATAATGTGAATAACATCCATATAGCTAGATTTCTTTGTTTTTGTTTCCCCTGGATACATAGATAGGAGTAGCATTGCCAGGTCTTGATAGTGTCTTTCAGTGTGCAAAAAAGCTTCATTTTGGTGAAGGCCAATTTATTAATTTTTATTTACATCACTTCTGTTCTTTGCATCATATCTAAAAAATCATTACCTAACTCCAAATCATAATGATTAACTAATTTTTTCTATAGGTTTTATTTTATTTTTTAGCTCTTATATTAGGTCTTTAAACTAATTAGTTTTAATTTTCATGCTTGGTGTGAGGAAGGGGTCCACATTCCTTTATGTTTGGCTATCCAGTTGTTCCATTTGCTAAAAAGATGATTTGTTCCCCCCATTCAATTGTTTTGGAATCCTTATTAAAAAAAAATCAGTTAACCATAAATATAAAGTTTTAGTTCTGGAGTCTCAATTCTATTCATAAACTCATGCTGATACCATTCTATTTTGGTTAATGTAGCTTTACAATAAGTTTTGAAACTGGAAAGTGTGTGTCCTCCCATTTTAGTCTTCTTTTTCAAGAGTGTTTTAACTATTTTGAGTCCTTTGCTTTCCGTATAAATTTTAGGATTAGCTTGTCAACTTCTTCAAAGATGAAAGTCAGCTGTGATTTTGACAGAGAGTGCATTAAATCCGTAGATCAATATAGGAAGTATTGCCATATTCACAGTATAAGTATTCCATTAACAAAAGATGTCTTTCCATTTATGTAGATTTTGGTTTCATTCAGAAATATTTTATGCTTTTTAGTATACAAATCTTGTACTTCTTTTGTTACATTTATTTATATGTATTTTATTTTTAAGGGTATTGTGAATGGAATTATTTTCTTTCTTTTAGATTGTCATTGTTAGTGTATAAAAATAAAATTGATTTTTAAATACTGATCTTGGTCTTACAATGGTGCTGGACTCATTCATAAGTTGTAGTAGTTTTTAAGTAGATTACTTAAGATTTTCTATATACAAGATCATGTCATCTGTAAATAAAGGCAGTTTTACTTTTTCCCTTCTAATCCAAATGCCCGCCCTCCCTTCCTCCCTCCCTCCCTCCCTTCCTTCCTTCCTTCTTCCCTCCCTTCCTCCCTTCCTTCCTTCTACCTGATTGTTGTAGTTAAAACTTATAGTACAATATTAAATAGAAGTTTGCGGAACAGATATCATTGTTTTGTTCTCAAATTTGAGGGGACAGCATTGTCTTCACCATTAAGTACGATATTATCTGTGAGGTTTTTGTATGTCCTTTTCTCTGGTTTAGGAAACACCATTGTATGTCTAATTTTTGATAGTTTTTATATCATACATGAATGTTGAATTTTTGTCAGATGCTTTCTCTGCTACTATGGATATGATCTTGTGCATTTTTCTCCTTTATTCTAAGAATATAGTGTTATGTGAATCAATATTTGTCCATTAAACCACCCTTGCATTTCTGAGATAACATTCAGGGATAGTGTATAATAGTATGCTATATTTGGTTTGTTGGTATTTTGATGAGGATTTTTATGTTTATATTCATAATAGGTGTAACATTGGTTTGTAGTTTTCTTCCCTTGGGAAATCCTTGTCTGTTTTTGTCAATAAGGGCAATACTGACCTACTCATTATAATGAGTAGGAAAGTATAAGGCTTCTGGGCCTGAGGTAGTCTTTGTGGGAATATTTTAAATTACTGTAATTCTTTATGTAATATGAGAAAAGACTGAAAAACTGGAATTTATTTATAAAGATTATTTATTCATACATGTTTAAACTTCAGTCACCTTCAAAGTACTTCCTGTTTGATGCAATATAACTATCAAGATGTTTTTTCTACTGCTCAAAATAGTTTTTTAACTTGTCCATTTTGATGCCTTTTAGTGCTTCTGCTGTTTTTTCTTTCACCACATCAGCAAAATGTTTCCCCTTGAGGACTTTTTCCATTCAGGGTAACAAAAAAATAAAGTTGTTTGGGGCAAGATCTGGTGAATAGGGAGGGTAGAGCACAGGGTCTTGTCCGTTTTTTGGTCAGAAACTGCTGGCCACTCAGCACGATGTGGCCAGGAATGCTTGTAAATCACCCATCATGAAATGGGCAAACACGTTTAAAGAATCTTAAAATTTTCACCGAAGCCAGATGTAGCCTATCACAACAACACTAGCTGATACTGATGCTGATGGGTTTCTAGAACACTTACCTAGTGGGGGATGCCCGTACTACAAGCAGCCCACCCTCCAAAAAATAATTGTTTTTTTCTGTGTCCCCCCCTCATGTGTGTGTGTATATTGTGGTGTGTGTGTGTGTGTGTGTGTGTGTGTGTGCACGTGCATGTGTGCATTCAAATTTAATATTTCTCCTTGAGTCTGGAATTTTTAGGAGTTTGTTCATTTAATGTAAGTCTTCTAATTTGTTGTTCATAATATTCTTTTATAATCATTTTCTTTTTTGTAAGATTGATAGTGATATCAGCTCTTTTCTTCTTAATTTTAGTAATTTGAGTTTTATCTTTTTTCTTGGTTAGTCTAAATCCCTGTCAATATTGCTGTTCTTGATTTTTCATTAATTTTCTGTTTTTTATTTCATTAATATCCATGCTAATTTTTATTTCCTTCCTTCTTCTTACTTTGTGTTTAATTTTTTTCCTACCCCCCACTCCCACCCTCCCAGTTTCATAAAGTAGTAAGTTAGGTTTTTGATTTTTTTTTCTAAAATAGGTTTTTACAGATAAGTACTTCATCAGTTATATCACATAAATTTTGGTATACTGTATTTCAGTTTTCACTTATCTTAAAGTATTTTCTAATTTCCTTTTTTGATTTCTTGTTTGACTCACTTGCTCTCTAGGAGTTTAATTTCCATATATTTTTGAATTGCCCAAATTTCCTTCTGTTGTTGATTTCTAACTTAATTTCATTGGGTTAGAGAGCATACTTGGTATGATGTGAATTATTGTGTCTTTTTTTATGGCCCAGGTTGTGGTCTATCCTGGAACAAGTTCCATTTTTCTCTCATTTTTAGTCTTCTCTTCATCACTGAATTTCTTGAAAATCCGTCCACATTTTCTGCCTTTCTTCAGCTTCCACTCAAGTTCATCCCTCAATAATTTGTTATCATTTAACCTTTAGCAAATGCCTACCTAGGCACTAGGACAGGGTCCCTATTTTTATGACACTTTCAAGCTGAAGTTATAATCTCAAAGATCACCAGTGCCAGCACAAACTGTTGTAGTATGATTAGAAAAAGATGCCCCTGTAAGTGGATGCATTACAAATAGGTACCCCTAATCCAAAATGAAATTAAGAAAACAATTTCTTCTATAGTAGCATCAAAAACACTATAATACTTAGAAATAAATCTAACCCAAAAGAACGATACCCTGTACTGAAAACTATGAAACATTGTTGAAAGAAATTAAATAATACCTAAATAAATGGAAGAACATCCCATATACAAACCTAAAAAACTTAATATTGCTAAAATTGCAATTCCTAAATCAGTTTACAGATTCAATACATTCTCTATCAAAATTCCACTGCTTTCTTTACAGATACGGAAAACACCATCTTCAAATTCATACAGAATTTCAAAGGACCCTAAAGAGCCAAAACAATATTGAAAAAGAAGAACAAATTTGGAGGACTCATACTTACCAATTTCAAAACTTACTACAAAGCTGCAGTAATCAAAACTGTAGTACTGGCATAAGGATAGACATACAGATCAGTGGAATAGAATTGAAGGTTCAGATATAAACACATACATTTATGGAAGACTGACTTTCAACAAAGATGCCAATTCCATTGGAGGGGAAAAATAGTGGCTTTGACAAACGATGGAGGAACAACTGGATATCAACGTGCAAAAGAATGAGATTAGATGCTGACCTCATACCATAGACAAAAATGAACTAAAAATGGATTACAAACATAAATGTAAGAGCTAAAACTATCACACTCTTAGAATGAAACATAGAGTTAACCTTTATGATCTTGGATTTGGCAATAGACTCTAAAAAATGACATCAAAAGTATAAGCAAAATAAAAATGTCACATTCCTAATAAGAGAATCCAAATAACTGCTAATAAATACTATTTTCTTCAAGAATTGAAAAGGTCAAAGTTTAATAACATTTTGGTGACAGCAAGTGGAAACTACCACTTTCAAAATTTACTGATTAGGGGAATGAAGTGTGGTATCACTTCTAGAGGGCTATTTGACAGAATCTATCAACATTTTAAAAGCATATGCCCTTTGATTCAACAAACTCATTTCTTGTTTTTTATCCTACTGATGTATGAAATGATGCAGTTTTCTATTTA
>NW_006945138.1:0-771 GCF_000164805.1 Carlito syrichta | reverse complement strand
TGAAAAAGAAGACTAAAATGGGAGGACAAACACTTTCCAGTTTCAAAACTTATTGTAAAGCTACATTAACCAAAATAGAATGGTATCAGCATGAGTTTGTGAATAGAATTGAGACTCCAGAACTAAAATTTTATATTTATGGTTAACTGATTTTTTTTAATAAGGATTTCAAAACAATTGAATGGGGGGAACAAATCATCTTTTTAGCAAATGGAACAACTGGATAGCCAAACATAAAGGAATGTGGACCCCTTCCTCACACCAAGCATGAAAATTAAAACTAATTAGTTTAAAGACCTAATATAAGAGCTAAAAAATAAAATAAAACCTATAGAAAAAATTAGTTAATCATTATGATTTGGAGTTAGGTAATGATTTTTTAGATATGATGCAAAGAACAGAAGTGATGTAAATAAAAATTAATAAATTGGCCTTCACCAAAATGAAGCTTTTTTGCACACTGAAAGACACTATCAAGACCTGGCAATGCTACTCCTATCTATGTATCCAGGGGAAACAAAAACAAAGAAATCTAGCTATATGGATGTTATTCACATTATTCATAATAGCCACAAAGTAGAAATAATCCAAATGTCCATCAACTAATAAATAAAATGTGATACATGTATACAATGGAACATCATTTGGCAGTAAAAAGGAATGAAGTACCAACACATGCTACAACGTGAATTAGTCTCAGAAACATTAAGTTAAACAACCCAGATCTCCAAAATAAATTTTATATGATTCCATTTATATAGAATGTCTATA
>NW_006945137.1:0-782 GCF_000164805.1 Carlito syrichta | reverse complement strand
TGAGCTCTGGTCAGCATTTTGAGAGAATCATCTTGATATTACAGTTCTCTTCTAGACAGACTTTTAACCAAGGTGGCAGGAAAAGGACTATATCTTGCTGACAGTCAATGTAAGGAAATTTGTCAGGGTGGCCTGGGTCCCCCATAATGACCAAACACTTTTTGCTAACTAGTTCTTTGTCTAGTGGCCTCTTGGAGGACCAGCCCACCCTGAACAAAGGCCAATCTATTTAACAGACTATATGGAGTTTTCTGGGAGTCAACTTAATACCCATAGTCCCCTAAATAACCCCTTTTGAAATTCTTCATCATACACTCTAGGGTGTAAGCTTACTCCATTTTCCACCCATTCCCTCTCTCTAAAAGGGCATAAGAACACATAAGAAAGGGAAAAGAAAGGGATGAATACTCACTTCATCCATCTCCAGCCACTCTCCTCGCAGAGATATT
Source organism: Carlito syrichta (assembly GCF_000164805.1). Classification (NCBI taxonomy): domain Eukaryota; kingdom Metazoa; phylum Chordata; class Mammalia; order Primates; family Tarsiidae; genus Carlito; species Carlito syrichta. Next base: position 333 of record NW_006945137.1, on the reverse strand, counting down.
TCAAGTGCCTCTTAGTAATTTGTAGGTTGGTGTAAGCCCCCATCTAGGTTTCAATTCTGGATTTCTCCTGCCTCTACTACTGCCCTAAGCCATATAAGGTCACCATAGATCTGCAGATTGGTACTCTACTCTCACTTTGTTGCCAAGCGGAATCTCATTCATTCACACTCACATGTTTCCAACCCGCAGCCCAATGCTCTAGAGTCATGGTTTTGTGCCCTGTGGGATAACTTGGGCAACTCTTGGAGGTGATCATGCTCTCCTTCTAGGGGCAGGCTTACCAATCAAACCCAGGTTCTTACCAGTCTGATGGGCAGTGCTCCCTTGGCTGGT